>NC_068996.1:27823931-27829777 GCF_001194135.2 Octopus bimaculoides | reverse complement strand
CACACGCGCACACACGCGCACACACGCGCACACACACGCACACACACACGCACACACACACGCACACACACACGCAGGGTCAGAAAATTAGGGATAATTGGAAGACTCCAAAAACTAAGCACTCTTAATAATGATAACAATAATAATAGCACATTTAGCAAAAATCAATTTTAGACAAATAAACAAAACAAAAAAGGGTAAAAGAAAGAGAAGTGTGATTCAGGTGATCTGTTAGTCATGGCCAATGGAGTTGGCTGTTTTATAATAAATGCATGACAGTTTGTCTACTGTAAGCAAAAGCAAGACATGCAAACTGAATTTGTCTGATTTTGTTCCCTGTTGAACATAGCCAAGTGTGCAACAATAATAATGACAACATCAATTATTCACCTTCACCATTCCCATGAAAAATAAACAAAAACAGTAAATAAATAAATTTTCAATGTTAGAGAAGAGGATAAAGGAAAGTAGAATAAATATGTACATAATGAGAGGGATAAAGAGGGATAAAAAAATACAACCAAAAGAAGGGGGTAAAGAAATAACTTCTAAAAACTGAAATAAGTGAATAAGCTATGTATTTTTAATTAATTATATGATCTCAATTAACATCTAACAAGGCCTGACAAGGTTTTGTCAGGAAGTAATACATAGAAGAGACAAAAAAAAAGCAACATTTAATTATGACATCACAAAATACTTGGGGACATGAGCTCCTCATGGTAATAAACTTTTATTAATAGGATTATAGAACACTTATTATAAGTGTTGTGGAGAGCTATTCTGTAGAATATATAATATTCCTTTACATTGCAAGTATACTACGATTGATTTCATCAGATCTACATAATTCTCATTGATGGCTTAATTTGCAAGAAAATTGGAGTTATTATTTAATGTCCAGATGCTTAATGGATATGCAAGTGAAATATCATCAGTTTTTCCTCTGATTTAATTCAATTTGTTGGTCACAATTTTCAGAATTTATTTCAAATAATAAGATGGAAGTGAAAATCATGTGTGTGTGTGTATCTATTTTTATAACTATGTATTTATATTTTTAACTATGATGATACACTGCATTCTTCCTGTTTTATGTTTTCATTCTGTTTTAAATATAAATTTCTTTGGGCATCCTTCCCTGAAGATATTCTCACTTGTAGTAATTAACCAAATTAATTTAGTTAAATTATATTTGGTTAATTTTTATGCTGTAAGTAATGAATTCAAACAATTGTAAGTCTGGTCTTGTCAATGCTAATAAAATTTTATTAATCCTATCTATCTTCTCTCTTGTTTTGTACAATATTAATAATACTATATATGTATGTGCCTGCTTTGTTAAGCATTAAACCAGTCTAATCTTGGACATTTTTATCCTTCCGAGGTTCATATCCTCATTTGTACCTTGATCTATATATATATATATATACACACACATACATACATATGTATATATATATGTCTTTATATCCATATAGATATAACCATTGATCTATGGATTGGTTTAGTGTACTGTATGACTATTTGGATATGATTATATTAATGGACGTGAATAGCTATTTTCAATACTTAACTTCTAAAATAATTACTGAAGGTGGGAGCACACTTGCTCTGATTTATCACTGCACTTACAGTCTTCTTCATGCAGACCTTCCCCTGTCATGCCCAAGATCTCTTCTCAGCCAACCTGAATATGCTGAAGGAGAAGAGCAGAGGCATCCATCCAATAATAGGGGACAACATCTTTCGATGGTTTGAGTTGGGATAGCATGTAGATCAGTCAGGGGTGACCTGAGGGAAGCACTAAGCCCTGTCTAGCTGGGGTTCAAAGTCAAATGTGGATGTGAGGCTGCTGACCATGTGGCCAAACATTACATACAGCATACATCACCTATGGAACTCCAGCACACTCATGGATGCTGCTAACAGGGTTGTTTCTTTACCAGGTGTCCAGCAGGGTGATCCTCTTGGTCCGTATCTTTTTGCATTGGGTGTCAATGGTGTTACCCAATCAGTCCTCTCACCTTTCAATGTCTCATAACTTGGATGATGTGACCCTAGGTGACTCAGCTGAGTCTATACTCAATCCTAAAGCTTCTTGGGCTTGAAATCAATCCATCCAAGTCAGAGGTGATAAACATGAGCTATGGTGAAACTGAATTCCAAGACACCATATTCAGCATTCATCCCATCTTGGCAGAGGCTTGGCTGACATCAAGGAACACTGTCTGCATTCTTGGCTCCGCAAACCCCTCAAAAGCTATAACAGAGTGCCTGGAGACCAAGATTGTGGACTTGTGTAGGATGACTGGGAGATTACACTTTGATGCATACCTGATGCTCTTCCTCTTGCAAGCAGTTCCAAGAGGAAAAGCACCGAGTATGCATGTCACCCTCTTAGAGATTGCCTCAGTGATAATAATGACATTATCTTTCTCTTGCACTAGAAACATCCACTGCAGAGGTTGCAATTAACCACAATGGTGAAACATGTTGGGAACAAATGATATAAATTTCATCTTGTGTTTATCATACGTTTTCCTATTCTTTTATTGTTTGTCATTTTACTACAGCCATGCTAGAGCACTAGCTTGAAGATTTTTAGTCAAAAATTAATCCCAGGATCTATTCTACTGGTCTCTTTTGTTGAACCGCTAAGTTACGGGGACATAAACACACCAACACCGGTTGCCAAGCAGTGATGGAAGGGACAAATACAGATATATACAACAGGCTTCTTTCAGCTTCCATATACCAAACCCACTCACAAGGCTTTGGTCAACCCAAGGCTATAGTAGTAGACATTTTCCCAAGATGCCATGCAGTGGGACTGAACCAACCTGGAACCATGTGGTTGGGAAGCAAGCTTCTTCCCATACAGCCATGCTTGCACCTATATATATATATATATATATATGTGTGTGTGTATGTATATGTATGTATGTGTGTGTGTATATATATATATATATATATATATATATATATATATACACGCACAGAGATATAGATACATTACATACACAAGGTCTGATCAATAAGTATTCAGACTTGTCATAATAACGAAGCTAAAGCACACAGAGTGAAGCTGCTAGGCAAAGATTGACCTTGAAATCTACAGTGCATGCTTACTAAGTTATAACATTCTAGCTCACTTCCGCTGTTTCCAGCAGTACTTGGAAGGAATGTGTGTAACGTGATCATCACATTGACCATGATAGGGAAAGTTGTTATGGCAATACCTGCTCAGAGGCCTACGCAGTTACAGAAAGTGTATGGAGAGGAGTGAATGAATTGCACACAAGTGTATGAGTGGTTCAGATGTTTCCAAGATGGCTGAGAAAAACATTGCAGGTGTTCATGCAGCTGTGAGGAGGGGGGAATCATCAAATCACCATCCTTGAGTTATCAGAGGATGTGCAGATTAGTTACAGTTTAGTTCAGTACATTATCACTGAAGATTTGTATATAAGATACATGTCTGCCAAGTTTGTGACAAAACTGCTTTCAGCTGACAAAACTGCTTTCAGCTGACAAAAAAGACATGGGTTTCAGTTGCACAAGACCTTGATTGCCTTGAGAACGAGGAAAACTTTTTGAAAACTTTGCATAGGCCTCTGAGCAGGTATTGCCAAGCTTTTAGCAAAATTTGATGTCGATTCTCTGCTCAACTTTCACTGTCATGGTCAATGTGACAATCATGCGCTACACACATTCCTTCCAAGTACTGCTGGAAACGGCAGAAGTGAGCTAGAATGTTATAACTTAGTGTGCATGCACTGTAGATTTCAAGGTCAATCTTTGCTTAGCAGCTTCAGTATGCGTGCTTTAGCTTCGCTACTATGACAACAGTCCAGATATATTTGCTTCTAGATATTTTATATTTTCAATATGACATTGTTTTTTAAAACCACTTTTTGATGCTGTGATTTAGTGTAAATTTTCAAAATATACTATATAGTGAAGTACAGGATTGAAAATTTTACAATCTTAAATGTGTAAATTAATTTAGCTCAAAAGATTTCAACCACTCATTTTAGCAACTCAGCTATTTAGTTGCCTACTTGATGCGTTGGATGGGTGTCTATTAGAAATGCTACTAAAAATACAATGTCTGAGTTAAATATGTATCAGGAGAAAGTACAAAAATCAATGCTATTTGCAGTGAAAAATGCATTGAGCTTGCAGGGCTAAATCCTAATACTCAAGGTAAAATGATTGCAGTAATGATTTACTCTACAGAAACAGGACCATGTGTTTGCAGAGAAGAATTCTAGTTGATTGACTAGACCCAGTAGGTTACTGGGACTTACTGGAAGAATAACATCAACAAGACCACACATACACAACAACAAAGACTGACAGAAAGCAGTTTACAACATTGAACAAATCAGACATAAAAATGCCAACAACATGCTATGTTACAAGAAATCAATTTGAACACTTGACAAATAATGTTGACACTTTTTAATGTAAGAACATCGAAGTTACAAAATATGTTGATTCATATACAACATAACAGTTTTAATATCCTGAGAATGTCAAACATAAAATGACAATGACCAACAGAACAGTACAAATAAAGAATACTGATTCATCAAGAATTCACACACAAATGGTACAGATATTTACAAGGACATAAAACAAAACGAAAACAGTACAAATACAAAAGCAAGCAAACGTGTGCACGCATGTGCACACGTGCACAAAAAACACAGACATCCAAGGAAATGTAGCAAGACATGGAAGAACACAAAAGACAATCCTTGTCAAGCCTTGTTGCATAATTTTTTTCTTTCCTTATGGATATTATATAATGCTATATTATAAACCATATCATGAGATCTATTTAACAATAATAATAAAAAAATTTAAAAAAGGACAATATTTAAAGCCTCTTCAACAGTGCTTGAATGCTGCAAAGCAACAACTTAAAGAGAGATGGGCTGAGGACAGTAATCTTACCGAAAAAGTTGTCGCTCACTGAAGATAGCAGGTAAAAAGAAAAAGAAAATAAAGAATGATACATGTGTAATTATATTAATAAAGCAATGGTTAATCAAATTGAAATAGATATTGTTTGATTTTACATTTTATTTTCAAGACAAACAGTTAAGCATAAAATGTAAAGCAATTTTAACAAAAAAAAAGCATTCAAAAACATTTTCAGATATTTCATTAAACAACAGTAAAAGAGAAAAGAAAATAATGTAATTATTATTGCAATAAATACATTTTAGATCCTTGATAATGTATTTTTAAACCTTCCACACAATAGTTTAATACGAATATATAGTCCTCCTTTATGTGTATAGACACAAAGCACACAATGGTTTATAGAAAAGTTGATTTTAACATGCCACAGGGTAAGAAAGATAATTCTCTGTAGAGTATGTCTGAACATACGTACGTACGTACGTACGTACGTACGTGTGTGTGTGTGTGTGTGTGTGTACACATGTTTTGCTCAGAAAAAAGTTTGGTATTACAATTAAAAGAGTTTGAATGACAACCACAGTATGATGACTTTAAAACTTTATTGAAAAACTTCAATTTCATTGAAAATCCACATATTCTCTCTATAGAATTTAAAGATGCCTGGTATTTTTTTAAGTGATGCAGATTGGACAATAAATATCAGACAATAACCAGGTGAACCACAATATAGCAAAAAATTTATCAGATACATTTAATCATACCAAACACATCTTTAGGCAAAAGACAAGATATAAATCACAGACATGCAATTTTTATAGAATGCCTGGGGGATACAAGGCAATTATGTATAGCTCTATTCAGACTGCATAGAACCCATGGAATAATGCAGTTTAATATGATTACTATTT
>NC_068996.1:27787735-27823790 GCF_001194135.2 Octopus bimaculoides | reverse complement strand
AAAGAAAACAGTCATTTCCCATTTTATGGGGGAAAAAAAAAGTTGAAACTGTTGAATAGTGGCAGCAACACTTCAAAGAGTTGTCACAGCTACTGCTGTCCAGCCTTTTTTTTTTTCCTTCAACAAATCATTTATACAACTTTTGGAGTGCGATGGATTGAAAGATAGAAATTCTCCCTATATTTTCATGAGATTTTTTATAAGAATTCATAAGAATATTTTTCCCAGATGCCACCAAAAAGGCCTGGTTTGAGCCATCCAATACCCAAAGCCAAAAGAATCTGAGAAAGGGAGGGGTGTCAACTAATCAGAGAAAGATGTCTGAATCAAAAGAGAGCGATTAAGACTTGAAACAGAAGAACAGAGACAATGTAGATTGAAAAGACAACAAATCTGATGTTTAAACGAAAATTATAATCAAAGGGCTGAAAGACTAAAGCAAGCTCAAATGAGACAAGAAGTTCATTTAAATGAAAATGAAGAACAGACAACTTCAATGACTTTGAAAGCAAAATTGTCATCACTGCAACCATCAAGATATTGATGTCTCTCTTGGAGAAATTAATCAAATATTCCCCTGTAGAGCTTTCAAATTTCTGGGAGAAACTGCCAACTTTTACTGTATAAATGGAAAAGTCAATTTAGCACCACTACTTGACTTACCACCAGTAATGAGGGAATTATTTGAAGGTCAGACAGATGTGGGGAAAAATTTCAGAAAATATGCTAGGCAGTACAATAGCATTTTCCAAAGGACATCTTTTAATTGCAAAGAGAATCAGCAACCTGAAAATAACAATCCCTCAGTCAAAATTCATGGACAAATTTACCATTTCCTGAGTCCACTAAAACCAAATTTGTTCAACTATACTTCTTGGACCCAAAAGACTCAGTACAACAAAAGAATTTTGAACAAAGAAGCAGGGCTAGAAAGAAGAATCATAGAACAAATTGAAGCACTTTTGAGAGAGAGAAATCCATATATTGCTTCATTCAAAATGTATTCAGAAATATACCATAAGCTACACTTATTATTCGTGAGAGCAGGAGGCCAACTGAAGAGCATGAGTGGCATTAGAATGTACCAAATGCAAATGAAGTTAGTTATTTTACCCAATATAAATCAAGATGCATCCTCTAGGCATATCGTCTTCAAAGAAAGAGGACATGAACTAACTATAATCTCGGAAACTCATTGTTTGTATGACCCATTGCAGTACATTCTCTTTTTTCCTGAAGGTAACAATGGGTGGAACATCACCTTGAATATGACAAACAATAAGCGATTGACAATCAAGAAATATTACACCTGTAGAATAATGAATCATCAAAACAAATTCAATCATATTCTTCAAGGTAGTTGATTATTCCAGCAGTAATTGGTCAATCAATCTAAAAATCAAATCTAATAACCTCTCCTTTTTGATACAGATTTCAAGAAGTCCCGTCTCTACATGCTTCCTTAAAGTAAGGAGGATTGTGCTGTTGTATGTTTGTAATGCAACAAAACGTTCAGGTCCACAAACTTCATGCAACAAAATTCTTAAATAACACAGTTCTCATTATTTCTGAGCAATATTCTTTGTTCATCTGGTAAATGAACTTGTAGTTTCACTATTGCAGGTACTCTTTCAGGAATTGAAAATCCTAAAATGGATGCAACTGCTTCGGATGGTCCAATATACCTACTCATTAGATATTGTCTAATTTCGTTATCATTGCTTATTTGAACAGCAGCTTGGTCATTTTCTTTCAGCACGTACTTGATGACATACTTAACTGACCTCACTGAGGCAACAATCTCAACAACCCATTTGTTGTAGATTGTTTTTCCTTTCTTATGCGATTCAACTCCAATTGCAACCGATCATCGTCTATGAAGATAAGAATTTTCTCCACAGAGAGTACTTTGCAAGTATTCTTTGGGAAGTCTCTTGGAGCATGATCCATTCTTCCAGCATGCAGAATCTGCATTACAATGTAGACCATGAATCATATGAGCAACCTGTCATCAACTTTAACCAGAGCTGCAACAGTCCAACAGCAAAGTTGAAATCCCTCAGAAAATGTACAACTAAACACACTGACCATTCACCTAATCTTTTCAATTGCATGGTTAAATATTATTTAACTATATTTAAATCAAAGGACAGAACATACCCAATTAACCTTTTCAATACCAACCCAACTGAAATTGTTTCCGGGGTACAAATTTGTTTTAAAGTGATCTAAAAACTTTCCACCCAAATTTCATGTTAACTTACACAGCTTAATGATTACAAAGTTATTTTACTAATTTATTTTCAAATTTAATTGGAACAAAGGCAGTCTATCTCAACAGAAATATGCCAACAAATGGGTTAAACAGAATGAAGAGGATGTGCAAGTGAGCTGAGAAATTTATTTTCATAAACTTCAGAATGTGCTTACTATTCTAAAGAATCCAACTTCAACAGGACAAGACAGCCACTCACTGATTGCTCAAGCTATAAGAAATAGCAGCTAAATTTTTTTTTAAATTTTTTTAAACCCTACAATTTTAGACCAGTTCAAAGAATGTTGCCCTTTATAAACAAAAAGGTGAGATGGTTACAGTTGGAACCGTTTTGATTATAGAACTACTCAAAACAACTACTGTCACCAAAATCACAAGAAATTAAAGCACTAATTAAGATTTTAAGTAAATCGTAATTACTGATACTTTTTTATTGTTGCAATGAAGACATCCTTCTTGTTTCATTACAATTTAATTTGAATGCATGATTTAACATAGAAAACTTAATAGTAATACCAGTGCTCAAAATGTCTGTAGATGATAATATCACATAACATTTCCTTCATTTACTTGATTCAGACAAACTATGGCCATAATGCAGCACTGCCTTAAAAGTTTTTTTAGCTGAATGAAAGAATTCTTCATTCATTGATTTGAAATTTTCAGTTGCAGTCTGAATGATAAATGCCTGAATGTTTTTTTTTTTTAGAATATGAAAAATAACTTGCTCAAAACATTAATTTTATCAAGGTGTATTCATAAGAAACAGATAATGTAATACTTCATAATAAAAGAAATACAGAAACTAAAGAATAATAAATATTATTTCCTAAACTTAATTAATCTCATTTTTAGAGAGAAAAGATATTTTTTTTATATATTTACAATTTTTAAAAAACCTGTTGAGTCTTGGAGGAAGGGTAAATGGCCATGACTTTTGTCATATACTTTACTAATATATGATAGGACACAAACATGTGATATAAAAATTAATACTAGGTGTAGAGGGTAACAGGTATATTATAACAAAAAATTACTTTCTCAGGCTTCACCTAGAGGCTGGTCATATAAACTACTATGAAATTTCAATTAATATATATATATATATATATAAAATGGAGAAAAAGTACAGCCACACAGACATTAGTTATAGCTCATTGTTTCATATCAGTAGATCTGGTATCATAATGACTTAGAAGACTGAAATTTATTTATTTTTTTACTCATTGCTTTGATAACTGAAAAGACAGTACAACCAATTGCCAGAAAGTTGTTACAATTTCTACAAAACCCACATAATATTGTAACATATTGCCCACCCACCTAATATTTTTCATCAAAACATTGATTTGTTTCTTTTTTGTTACTATTCTTAAAGGAAATTTCCCCCTGCAGGTACAAAGGCAGGATAGACCTGTAGTAACAGACAAGAAATTTCACAGCAGTGTAGATAGTTGAATAAAGAATTCAATATGCTTGCATTCTGCAATATTCTACAAGATTATTCCTAAGACTTCTTTAACAAGAACTAATAAATATGTAACTTTTGAACATATACAATTCATTTCTGTAGATTATTGATAATTATGCTGAAGTAATATCCTGTTATATTAAACATGCAAATCTTTCGCTAAATGTCTTAAATTTTTTTCTTACTATCAAATGAAAACATTAAGTTAATATTCACAACACACAAAAGTGCAAACACAAATATACTGACAACTTTCAGAAGGAAGAAAATAAAAATCATATACATCAGTTAGTCTTTAAATTATGTCTGTATGCATGTGTTCCACTGTGTATATGTACATGTGTATATGCATGCACACGCCCAAGGAAAATTATAAAGAAAAATACAAATAAAAAAATGTTAATAAGTAAAAAAATTTATGTAATATATATATATATATATATATATATATATATAAAGATAACACCAAAGAAAAAACCAACCAACAAAATAAAAGTTGAAGAAAGGACTAAAGATAAAGAACTATAATTAAAGTGTAAAAGAATTCAGTCATTACAACATTCTAAAATTGATAGTTAAATTAGGAATTAAAACCAAATTAAGAAGGTTAGTTTCTAATTATTTTTTTTCTTTTTCAGTATATTAAAAAATAATTTCTAAATTACAAAATAAGAAGCTTAAAAGAATTACAACAGAAAGTTATGTTGGACTGAAAACAAAAACTCTAAAGTAACCCAATTTCTAGAAGTACCAAATCATGCAGCTTTTTAAATAGATGAATAATAATTTTCCATTTAGGTACAAGGCCAACAATTTAAGGGAAAGGAGGGTTTAGTTGATATCATCAACCTGATGTACTTTTATATTATCATCCCCCAAAAGGTTGAAAGGTTGAATTGGTCTTGACAAGTTTTGAACTCAGAACATAACTTGGAACAAACGCCACAAGCAACTTTTTCTGATGTTGTAATGCTTCACAAAGCACTTTTTCTGGTTTCAAGCACAGGCACAAAGCCTGAAATTGAAGATAAGGGAATTATTCATACCACTGACTCCAGAGCTTGACAGGTACTTTATTTTATCAGCCCTGAAAAAATGAAAGGCAAAATCCTGAGATCAACTTTGCCTTTCATCCCTTCAGGGTCAATAAAATAACATACATGTTAAGCACTGTGGTCAATGTAATCAACCGACAACATCCTCCTAAAATTGCTGGCCTTGTATCTAAATTATAAGGAATAAATTTTTTTTTAATTATCCTAAGGTAATTATTAAATGTCAAAACCAATTTAGGGTTATGATTTTAAATTGACAATAGCTTTAACATTTTCTCTTCACCTCAAGAAAGACAGGAGGAGAGTATGTAGACAGGGAAGGAGAGATAGCAAGAGAGAGGAAGAGTAATAAAGGGAGGAAAGAGAAAGAAAAATAGGATTTAATTTTGTAAAAACAAAACAAAAAGTGGTAGGCAGAGGACAAGATATTAAAATTTAAAAATCAATTTTTAATCTTCAAATAAGATCTATTTAAAAAATAACAGAAGCTTGAGTAACACAGTTGAATTCTAAAACTTATCAATATAATTTAATTATTTCTGATTACTTTCTGTGTGTGTGTGTGTGTGATGAACATACACTAAGTACATAAACATATTTAATGCACTAAATATTGGGGGCTCACCATCAGCTAAGTTGTGGCCTGTCAAAAGCATGTCCTTAGCATAGTGATGACTGCTTCAAAAACACTAATGATTCACTCCAGCCAGAAAATATTTCAGTACCAAATAACTGCTGATACTCTACAAGAGTCAAGTGAGGCCTGCAATTGAATACAGCACCCCAGAGATGGTGCTGCTGCTGCTAAAATGCAAGAAATACCAGCAACTGATCAACAAGTCTTCAAAACACATTATCTTATAGAAGTGGTTGTAGAAGCATTGAAGTATACTCATTCTGCACAGTCCTAATTTTATTTCCATATTTTAAATAAATGCATTAACATATATAACCCACAAGGCTGATTTGTTAAATATTATACAAGTTACATCACTATGAATAACTTCAAAATATTATATACCATTAGCATTGGAACTAAAATGCACGTGTATATGTCTATGTATTATATAATATCAAAACATTTTCAATACAAAATACTGAAATATTCAGTGACAATATCAGTGCTTGTATGTGATAGGTGTCCATTCACTGTGGTGATGCCCTACAATGTGTAGAACTATCACAAAAACATTAGTCACAACTATCTCTTACATTATTTGTTTTAGTCAATCGGTGTAAGACAAGGCTGCCTGCTCTCACTGAACTTGTTCAACATCTTCCTTGAGAGGATTATAATCGATGCACTAGAAGATCACGTGGTACAATTAGCATTGGCAGCAGACATCTAACAAACCTGCACTTTACACATGATATTGTCAGACTGACGGGTTCACAACAAGAATTGAAACAACTAGTAGAGCACCTAGTCAAGACCTCCAATGAATTTGGCATGGAGATAAACACAGAGAAAATAAAAGTTATGACACACTGCCCAAACAGAATCAGTACCAACATAAGAGTCAGTGGAGTTGAGCTTGAACAAGTTGAAAACTTCAAACATCTTGGAGTGATAGTGAGTGACCAAGGTTCCAAGCCTGAAGTGATATCTCACATTGCCAAAACAGCAGCAGCAATAATCAAATTCAGAACACTGGAAAGCCAGAAGTATCTCACTGAGCTCCAAAATTTAACTAATGAGATCACTAGTGATCTCAATATTTTTGTACACCTGTGAGACCTGGACACTGACAGCAGAAATCAAAAGAAGAATCCAGGCTACAGAAGAAATGTTTCAGATGTTTGCGAATATCATTCAGAGATCATGTCATGAATTAGGAAGTGAAACGAAAAATAAGTCAGGCAATATGGCTTGATAAGGAACCTCTCACCACAGTAAAGAAACACTAGCTGAGGTGGTTTGGGCCTATCACCTGCTCATCAGGGATGACCAAAACAATCCTCCAGGGAATATGTAATGCTTGGGCCAAACCACTAAGTTATGGGGACATAAAGAAACTAACACCAGTTGTCAAGCTTTGGTGAGGTAACAAACAAAAAAGAACACATCATTTATATAACGACACATGCCTCTACACTTATTCATCACTCACTGCATTTTTTTAGGTCTTATCTCTAACCATCTGGTACCTTCCTCATATGAACTTACTTACCCACCCATATCATTTGTCTTATGGTCACCTTCCTGTGAGTTGAGGCAATGCCCTAACATCAAAACCATTATCTTTCTTTTCCAGCTAGGGTAATCAAGTGTCTCCCCTACAGCAAGATACCTGTTCCTGTCTTTTCACACATTGTGACCTCTTTTCATCTGGCATAAAGCCACCTGCCTCAGTAGTACATTCCATCAGTTGGTGAATATTGTCTACCAAGTAATTTGGAAACCTCACTAGTGCCCATATAAAAAGTTTTTTAAATAAAAAAAAATAAAAAAACACCCAGTATGTTTTGTAAAATCGGTGGCATTAGGAAGGTCACCGAGACATGAAAATTATGCCAAAGCAGGCATTTGAGGTTGATGCAGATTTATAGCTTACCAGCTCCTGGTTAATCAGCTAACCAGCATTAATGGATGTTAAATGATGACTTACATAAAATATCACTCTTCAGTATTAAGAATATACTCAAGTAAAAGCAGTATAATATCTTATTGTCTCGATTTTTGAACCTGGTATGACTGACATAACTTTTCATCACTCGAGGATTTGAAGAAAGTGTGATGCCAAGGTTAAAACCTGAATTAAGATATGTAACAGGTTAAAGTTGATGAAAGGCTTGAGAGTCAACTGAATTTTAATGACTTGTACAGAGCTGCAACAGTCCAACAACAAAGTTGAAATTCCTCAGAAAATGTACAACACTGACCATTCACCTAATCTTTTCAATTGCATGGTTAAATAATATAAATTATAACTATATTTATATCAAAGGACAAAAGTATACCCAATTAACCTTTTTGATACCAACCCAATTGAAATTGCCTGTTTCTGAGGTACAAATTTATTTTGAAGTAATCTAAAAACCTCATACCCAAATTTCATATTAACTTATGCGATTCAAATACCTGCTTAATAATAAAGTTATTTTACTAATTTCTTTATTTTCAAATTATATTGATGCAAAGGCTCTCTATTTCTACAGAAATATGCTAACAAAAGAATTTGCTCAAGCTATAAGAAATAGCAGCTAAATTAAAAAACAAAAAAAACCCTACAATTTTAGACCAGTTCAAAGAATGTTGCCCTTTATAAACGAAAAGGTGAGATGGTTACAGTTGGAACCGTTTTGATTATAGAACTACTCAAAACAACTACTGTCGCCAAAATCACAAGAAAAGAAATTAAAGCACTAATTAAGATTTTAAGTAAATCGTAATTACTGATACTTTTTTATTGTTGCAATGAAGACATCCTTCTTGCTTCATTACAATTTAATTTGAATGCACGATTTAACATAGAAAACTTAATAGTAATACGAGTGCTCAAACTGTCTATAGATAATATCACATAACATTTCTTTCTTTCACTTCTTTCTGACCAACTATGGCCATGATGCAACACCACCTAAAAGAATTTTTAGTTGAATCATTGATTTGAAATTTTCAGTTGTAGTCTGAATGATAAAAGCCTGAATGTTTTTTATAGAATAAAAATAACTTGCTCAAAACATTAGTTAATTTTATCAAGTTGTATTCACAAGGAACAATTAATGTAAAACTTCATAGTAAAAGAAAAACAGAAACTAAATAACAAATATAATTTCCTGAACTTAACTAACCTCATCTTTAACGATAAATTTTTTTTTTTTTTTTGTTATAGTGTGGACTGCTTCAAAAACATTAATGGTTCACTTCAGAACCAGAAGGTATTACAGTACCAAAGAACTGCTGATAACTCTACAAGAGTCAAGTGAGGCCCGCAATTGAATGCAGCACCCCAGGGATGGTGCTGCTGCTAAAATGTATGAAGTACCAGCAAATGGTCAACAAAGCTTCAAAATACATGACCCTATAGGAGTGGTTGTAGAGGCATTGCAGGATACTCATTCAGCACAGTCTTCAAGCAACTTGGATTTACAAGGGTAACAAAGAAGGACAATAAAATTAAGAGAAACTGCAAAAAAAATCTACCTTGTGGCTTTGGATTCAGGGGTTGGTCTATGAATAATTGTAGCTAGGACAGACACTAGCTGGGTTGTCTGGACAAAAACATCTATATTAAGAAGGCTGAACCTCTGATGAAATCACATCACTGATGAGGTGTCCCAGGAGATGAGTTTTGCACATGCACACACACACCTGAATTATACAAGCATGCAACTGAATTCTCAAAGCATGCAACTAGAAACTTATGCCCAATCTAAAACTAGCCATTCCCTGTGAATTGGGTTTATCATTTTATCATTGGAAAAAAACTGATTCTCAACCTTCCTGGTTTATAACAGACATTAC
The DNA here is from genome assembly GCF_001194135.2 of Octopus bimaculoides. Lineage (NCBI taxonomy): Eukaryota > Metazoa > Mollusca > Cephalopoda > Octopoda > Octopodidae > Octopus > Octopus bimaculoides. Next base: position 27,814,521 of record NC_068996.1, on the reverse strand, counting down.
AATGGAGATATCATATAAGATGTACAAACTACAGAGCTTATATAAGCCCTGCCAGCAACTGGCCATGTAGCTCAACACGGAGTAGAAATCTGATCAATGTTACTTGATCTAAACAGGATCAATACCATGCTTTAAAACTTTATGAAAATAAAGTCTATAGTTTCTTCTGATGGCAGTTAATTAGTCAATACTTTCTTACATAACCACAAGACCATTTGAGAGAAGAAAGTATATTGTTCCCAATATTTAACCCTTTAGCATTCAGATTCTATCAAATGTAATGCATGTTTATTCACACTGCTTTGAATCCATCATGCTTTGTCGGATAGGTGTTAGAGACCAGCTATAGCCAGTAATGGGCCGGTCTAAATACTAAAGGGTTAAGTGGTACTTTACTGACTAATAAAATGAAAGGAAGCAGTCAACCTCAGCAGAATTTGAATTCAGAATATAAATGGCCATAACTAAATACTGCTTGACATTTTGTCTAATGACAATAATTGTTTGTAATTTAGGCACAAAGCAATTTTGAAAGAAGTGAAGCAAGCTACAGTAGAAGAATTTTAACTCAATGTAAACAACTGGAACAATGATGCCATATCTGCAAAGTTTCAAGAGGTACAAAAAGCAGAAAAGGTTCTCCAGTTGTATAACAAACCAAGTGGTTAATGGTCCTTGAGGATGCCTCAACAAAAATTCACTTTGTTTGAATAATTGTTTTACATGCTTAGGTTTATCTTCAATGCTGCATAAAGTGCTAATCGCTAACTGTGGGAGGAACCTGTGGAAGAGATAGATGTGGGGACAAGGTGGTGAAATACTTTAGAACAGTAAGTTTATGTCATGAAACCTGGGACAGTCTCAGGTGTAGGGTACACAAGAGAAAAAGGTATATGGCATCAAAAACTTGAATTCAATGTGATTAACAGATTTAAAACTATTACACCATGCCCAGTCTAAACTGCAGAAAATCTGTGGTGACATGTTAATGCATCTGACGTGCCCAAAATGGATGCAGACATAAACCAAGTGAGGACAACAATGGCTTAACAGCACTGGAATGAAAGCAGATACAGAGGGTCAGATAATTGTTGCACAAGATCAGAATCTTGCAAACAAATCCCTATCACTAATGCATCATCAAGGACAAAACAGTGCTGGATCCATGGAAAATAAGATAAAAAAATGAAAGAAAAAAACATTAGCCACAATATCTCTGAATATCTTGAACTAGTAAAGATCAAATACATCCACAGGCTGTGGTGAATGGAAAATATGAAGTGATATAAACTTCAACCAAATATTGTCAATGACAACAATGAAGCCACCATCTTGTGGGATATACCCATCCACAGGGACAGATAAAAGCCAATAAGCTAGTGATAATTAGCACAGCATGAAAAACTAATACTATCTTCTGAGAGAAACACTTCAGTGAAAGTTGCAGAGAAGCTGATCAAGTACAAAATTTAGACAATGAAATTATCAAGATGTGGAATATGAAGACAAGTAACACCAGAGGTCATCAAAGCAAAAGGTCTCATAAAGAAAAGAATGGAGAGTTTCAATAACTGTATACTAAACACACACACACACACACACATATATATATATATATCTCATCATCATCATCATCATCATCGTTTAATGTCCGCTTTCCATGCTAGCATGGGTTGGACGATTTGACTGAGGACTGGTGAAACCGAATGGCAACACCAGGCTCAATCTAAATTTGGCAGAGTTTCTACAGCTGGATGCCCTTCCTAATGCCAACCACTCAGAGATATATATATATATATATATGCAATCCAGACGATCACACATTGGAACAGGGCCCAACACTACAAAGAGTACAATAGGAACAGTAATAATAATCTCTATAATTCCACTTTTAGTACATGTATTGATGAATAATAATTTCAAGCAGTCCCATTTTCAAGTATTTCAGAAAACATGATATCAAATTAAGCAGAGTGATTTTAGAAAAGGCTCTCCTCAATTTTATAAAACCCCAAAACAGTGAGAAAAAAAAACTAATCCAAACAGAAAGTGAGTTTATATTGCATTTTGTCCTGCAATATAATATTGCGTTGGGGAATAATTCATGAACATCTGTTTTTTTCTTTTTTCAAATTTAAAAATGCATGCAGAAATGAAACACATTGACAAAATGTTTTGTTATTTAACAAAATTTTTTGCTCTACAAAGTAGAGTGTTTTGATTTTTAAATTTCATTGATTTTTGTGTATTTTCAGATCATTAAAATGGAATGTCAAGTGAACAAAACTGAGCATTTTTGACACCATTTGTTTTTTGCATTTAATCAAGGTGTTAAGGCTGCTGAAGCTGCTCATGAGATTTGTGCTGTATGGAGAGGGAACAATACCTCAAAGTACTGGCCACCATTGGTTTTCAGACTTCAAAAATGGGAATTTGAACCTCAAGGACAAGTCACACACCAGTTGACCAATTGAGTTCAATGAAGAGTAATTAAATTAACTTCTTCACAAAAATCTATGTCAAATGACCAGAGAATTGGCAGAGCAGATGGATTGTGATAAAAAAAACTGTGGTGAACTACCTTCACTCAATGGACAAGTTTCAGAAACTCGGCACCTAAGTGCCACACGCTGAGCGAAAACAAAAAAAAATCATGCTCCACAATCACTACCAGTTTGTTTGCTTGACATCACTCAGTATATGGTGACAAACAGCATTTTCTTTACTGCATTGTCACTGGCGATGAAAAATGGTGCTTTTACATCAATATGGAGCAAAAAGAATGGTTTAGCCTTGTCAAACAAGTGACTCCACAAGCAAAAAAAAACCTTCATCCTCAAAAGACCATGTTGTGTGTATGGTGGAACTGGGAAGGAATAATTCATTACGAACTGCTTGATCACAACCAAATGCTCAATGTGGAGCTCTATGTTCAACAACTGCACCTATTCAATGAAGCAATTCAGCAAAAAAGACCAAATGGTTGGTATCAAAAGGGTTAAAATAAATTTGAAAAAAATGCTCGTGAATTATTCCTCAACCCAAAAATTCTGTCATCCACTGCACATCGAAATCTTTTATACAATTAGACAATAAAAGGGGTTACTTGACATATACATTTTCTTTTAGTTAACAAATAAGACCACTCCATTTATCATAAAATGAAAGAGAATGATCCAGACAAAGTGCTAAGTGCACAAAGGATCAATTTAAAAAGCAGAAAAATGAAATATTAAAACAAAACTTTAAGCCTATTGCAGAATTTTACAATGTAAACTCTTCAGAAAATGTGTGCCTATCCTGATTTACTGTGACCAAGGAGTTCTTCATCAACATTGAATAACACAAAGTATATAAAAAAGGAAAGAAAAAAAATAATCAAATTAGACACACTGATATAAAGTTAATGTTTAAAATTTTACTTATTATATAAGTCACCTGTTCTGTTTCTGTCCATAGACTACAATGGCACTTAGGGCAAATGCTAGCAACCTCTTAGCCAGAGAGGCAGTCTCGTGTAGGGATAGACCAACTGCCTTACACACTGTCCAAGGTGTTTTGTTTAAAGTTGGAAGCCCTGTTACAATGGAGTAAATGTAACAACAGTAGGTGTAACTGAAAGCTGCTAGCAAGAGCTCTGCACACAGGTGGCTTGTACCTGACAGTTGCTGTCAATGCTTAACCCGGAGCACCAGCAGGCTGAGGCAGCAGTGTGAATGTAAGAGCAGCCCTTTTCAGGAGACAATGCTCCCCCACTTCCCCAGAAGAAGAAACCTCTAAAAAATGTGTGGTAAAGAAAGAATGCTCAGAAGAAAACCTAGCTAGTTCATTGTGGCAGCAAGACTTCACTTCAGCAGCAGAAATTGCAAGAAAATGAAGATGACTATAGCAATGTGGGACATGTGCACTATGCTTGATGGAGACTTCATACCTGAGCAGAGGACAGTCCTGATCACAAAAGAGACCAGGACTGAAAGGCAGAACCCAGTTGTAAGAGAAGAGTTATACCTTCTGGGTTGGGAAGATAGAAGGAAGAGATTCAGGTGTGACTTTTGCTGTTAACAACAAAGCTGCCTTTTGTCTCCTTGGTCTTCTCATAAAGGATCATGACCCTACAAAATATCAATCATGAATAACTGAAATCTGGCCATCATCAATGTGTACTGGGTGAATCACTTCAAGTGGACTGAATCAGCCTGAACTATTTGATACTTCAAACTATTCTGCCATTTGGTAAGTTACTGTGAAGTTACAAGAGCACCTATTAGTGAAGATGAAGTCAACCAGGCACCAAAAAGACTAGAGAACAATAAATCTCCAGGACTGAGCAACTGTAGAATAGAGAAAATTCCACAGTGCAAGAGCTAACAAAATTGTGTAATACCCATTAGAAAAAACAGAACAGTGCCAGATAATTGAACAAAGGATGTCATAGTTAAACTACCAAAGAAAGAGAATCTCGGTAATTGCGGCAACTAGTGGGCCTTCTTCATCCTACTGTCAGTGCCAGGCAAAGACTTCTACTTAGTCATCTTAAAGGTTTTGAAAGAGGAATTGGATGAAAACATCAGGGAAGAACAATCAGGTTTCAGCACAGGAAAATCATGCACCAAATAAATCTTTATACTGTGAAAAATCATGGAGTAATGAATAGAAGTCCAGCAACAACTGGTCATCAGTTTTATCAATTTCAAAAATGCTTTCGACAGTGTACATAGAGAATTACTAAGGTACCTGGCCAAAGCAAACCTAGCTAGGTCAGATATTTTTAAACACCAGTATAGGAATTGAACATATTCAAAGAAGATCTGAAAGAGCTCTTTACCTTTATCAATTTGATTTCTCTACAGTACCATTATCGGCCTCTCTCAATGGAATATCACACAAAATGCCTTCCAGTGAAGACTTTGCATTTTAATTTGATGTATTGCCAATGCATATGGTATCCCAAAAAAACTTGTATCTTTAAGAGTCTGTATTCAATTCAAGCTACTGCATGCAGCAACACAAAATTCAACATCACAGGAGTGAGACACAATTGCTTACTGTCACCCCTGTTGTTTTTACAGGCCACTGACTGTCATGTGGAGAACTGTGGACTGCAGGGAGACACCTAACAGATCTGGACTATGCCAATGACACTGCGCTCTTGGCAGAGTCATACTTAGCACCCCAATAAATGATGACCAGATTGACTGAAGAAGTGGCAAATGCAGGCAAGAACCCTTGAACATGTAACCAACTTCACCTACCTGGGTAGCATTATTGCTAAGGAGATGGGGGGGGGGGTTGAAGCAGATGTTAAGCCCAGAATCTGGTGTACAGCAGCAGTGTTCAGAGGACTGAACAAGATCTGGGCCAGTACTTTAAAAGTTACATATAAGAACAGAATAACAAACTCTTGAAGAGAATCAATTGGTACAGCCTGCAAGAGACTGTGGCAGGAAGGCAAGTGAAACTTAAAGAACAAACACCCAAGACAGCTATGAGTATCAAGATAGGGACAAAAGAAGAGAAGAAGACATGGTGCACTGGAGAAAATGACTTTGCTCAAAAATAGGGTGACAGAGGCTAGCTGAATGGGAAGAATTAAGACTAAAAGTCCTAAGTTAAAAAGAAACTAATGCCCAGGAGAAAATAAAATACAAATTTTATTTGAATCAGCAAAATATGTGAAATGATGGAATTACTGAACCACCTCTGAGACAAGAGTTTTACAGAAATCAGAATTTCATGGAACGAGCTATTTTGTATGATTTGATTTACTTTAATGACTCAGTAACTGGTGAAGAATTAAACAATTTAGAAGAAAATGAAAAAAACTTAAATTGACTATTTAAGCCAGTTGGAAAGTGTCTCCTACTTAAACTGCTCAGAACTTACAAATTTGATAAAGAGTACGAAGAAAAACTTAACTCTTGAAAGTGAATTTAATCATTCAAATATTCAAAATTCTGGCATTTCCAAAACAATGAGTTGATTATTAAGTATTTAAGCACTTTAACTTGTACTATTAAATGTTTTTTTTTTAAATCATGCCAAATATTCTACATATAATAATATTTTGCTATTAAAAAATTTAAGTGTGACCATCCATCTTAATAAAAAAATTGCCTAAAATCGACATTTTTTACTTTTGTTTTTAACTTAAGCATAAAGAGTCATCAACCATTTATCACTCCACTAACTCTTGTAGTTTAACTGAATTTGTAATTGTCATGCTGACTGCTAATTGATCAAAATGTAAAAATAAAAATCGTTTAAGATATTTGTTTACAAGCTCATGGAATGTTGTGATGTTCATGCTTCTGGGTTACTAACTGAAATCCACTGGCATGTAACTGCTACTTCATAATGCTCACCAAGAGGAGACACAAAAAGAGGGATGATGTTACTAAATATTTTATTCTGAGAGTACAAAAAATAGTAAGAAAAAATTGTATACAAATTTGGAATTAATCTTGTTATTTGGAATTAATTTTGTTACTATGTCACACTTATTTTTTAAACAAGCGTTATCAAATAGGATTGTAATCTTTCAAACTATTTAGCTTGTCTTTAGATATGAGACTTCATTATCATTTATACTTATGCTATGCTTTGATTGGTTTGATCTCTAAATGACATCAGTATTTTATTCCTGGATGTGCTACAATACCAGAGTGAATTGAAACTCGGAAATTTTAACCTAACAGCAATAATTCACTAACACATGTTCCTTTAACTTAAAAACAAAGGTCTCTGGTTCAAATACAATCTGGTACTATATGCACATCCAAGAATAAGACAATGACAATTTAACATCAAATCAATTGAAACGGACATAGTAAATAAGTTTCATGTCTAAAGATATGGGTTACTGATTTGAAATAGCTCTAACTCAGATTTTTATATTAGATTTATATTTTAGATTTTTTATATTAGATTTTATAGAGCAATATTATTTAAATAAGTTGGGCAATAAGATATTAAATATGTAGGGATTTTAGCTCTGAGGTTAAACAAAAATTGTTTCATGTGTGAGAGATAATTATATAAATTAATACTTTAGGACAAAACTGTAGAAGTTCAAATAAAAAAAAGGAAAAAAGAAATGAAAAAACCAGAAGCAGGCATATAAAGCAGTATTCCACAAGCAGGAGCAACAGGGGAGAGAAACATACCAGTAGACTCTCTGTCATTTTCCTTATCACTTTCTGATGTTTTCGGATGGTAATCATGAGAAAGGAAAAGATTTATAAAAATGGAACAAGCAATTAAAAACATCAAAATGGCATGCAGCATGCAGACATTATCATAATTCTCATTCCAACCTGTTTGAAATAACTGTTTTGATAATTTACTATTTCTATTTCCCACAAACACTATTTTTTTTTTTTTTTTTTTACTACATCTTATTTAATAATATATGTAACAATATTTTCTTGCTTTTAATTTTCCATTAAATTTTGCTTCATTTTCCACCCACCTGCCACAGAATAATGAATGTAAGAGTCAGCTTAATTACATAGTCTTAACATATGACAGTGATACCTTTTGAACAAGCTGTAAAGTGAAAACTTTGTAGGGAAGGGAGCATAATTAACTGAATCAGCCATGTATATTATTGATCTCTAACTCAAAGTGATGACAAAATGTAAAATCCACCTCTGCAGCAGGATTTAAACTTGAAAAAATGTCAAAGATTTGAAACTACACTTTTTTATGTATATACAACCATAATGATCTCTTAGAAGCCCCGTATAATACAGGGGTCAGAGGTACATAGAACACAGATGAGATTAAATATTCAGCACTGTGGCATTTTACAATCCTATGCTCTTTCTTTCAAAAACAATTCATTATCAGTTTAATAATCATTTTTATTATCATTCTATTTCAAAACATTTTAAATTTAATTAGTTTGTCTAATTTGTAGCAATAATTTCTAATGAAAAAAAGTTTCCTCTTTCCATAAATATCTTAGGCAAAAAAAAAGTTGGGGAAAAAAGGGGGAAGATAAATGTAAAAATGCTTCTAAATCCTATCTATCTTTATATTAACCACACTATTCCCTGGGTAAACTTGCACACATTTGCAAACATTGATAAACCTAAGTATACATACTGTGTGTGTGTGTGTGTGTGTGTGTGTGTGTGTGTGTGTGTGTGTGTGCGCGCGTGTGCGCGAGTGTGTGTGTGTGTGTGTGTGCGCGTGTGTGCAGACAGACAAATATGCATTCTCAAACATCTTAGAATGAGAGTAGAGGAGATGTTCTACAGAATATACAAGTGTACTCTTGTGGTTATATTCATATTCATTATATTTCCTGTTAACAGTGTTTTTTTGACATTCCTCAATACTGAAGATCAATTTAACAATCACTACAAGTAAAGCTATCTAAAATATTTCAGAGTTACTGAAATTCAAAAGAAAAAGCTTAAGCATATTTTATACAAATAAATTATAATCCTAACTAATTATAATTAAGCATTCTTTCTACCACTAGTAAATTAAAACCAACTTAAATTCGATTTTCTTCATTTTGGACTACCAAATCGAAAAAAATTCTAGTGTTGCTCACATTAAGGAAAACTATAATACAGATATAGTTGAATATTTTTGTGATTGGCATTAGTTTTAGTTAAATGGGTTTAGTTTGATACTAAGTCTTAAAAATTGAAGACCTAAAAATATGTAGTACTGCTTAAATGGCAGTTGAGAGTGTGTGACTGTAAGAAAGTCACTCACAGACCCAGGGCAAATAAGGCCCTTCAGCTGCTTGTCTAAGAGAAGGTAACTCCATATGAATCCTACTGTTGATAATTACTGGACTCCTGGCACTCGTTGCACAAGACCAATACAAGTTTGAAGAATGAGCAAGATTGGCTCTACACAAACCATGCCTACTATAATAATAAACCCTTGTTTCCTTGTGGGGGTAATTTATTGAGTGTTCAACAAAAGGATATGGGAGGAAAGCCTTATAGAAAATCTGGAGTGAGAGAGCCTAAAGCAGATATGTATAGTTATACTTAATATCTGACATCTCCTGCAGCTCTGTGGATGCTGCAAACATTGTGTTTCTTTTATGTTGTATCCATGCGTGGAGAGGTGGTATGTGTACTTGGGGCTAGGCACTTGCTTCTGGAAACAGACGAAGAACAGTATCTTTTACTACAGATCCTTAAATTAACTCAAGCCTTGTGAATAAAACTGGGTCATCAGAAACTGCGGAAGCTTCTCAAATGTCCTATTGTACTTGTAATTCAAAAGACTGGCCTAGTCATACATTGTGTCAAGTCTGAAAACTACATGAACAGTACATATGTTTATAGAATAGTCAGCCATTTATATTGTAATTCAATGTGTATACAGTTCAACTAATCAAACAACTGGAATATTCATCAAAAGTGATAGAGAACCATGAGAAATGTGATCCAACACAACTCCATTCATAGATTTTCAACTTGATAATTTTAATCTGAATAATACCCCAGTGATAGAAATCTATTTGAGGTTCTCTTTTTTTAAAAATATTTTCAGCTATTTTAACTTTTTCTGTCTTTTATTCACTTAAAATAAGGTTCATAAATTTGAGCCAATGCATAAGAATTCCTGAAGTAATATTTACTTATATATATATGGAATGTCTGCTGTCTTCCACTGGTAACCAGTCATAGCAATGAAGTACAACTAGTATTATGCCTCCCACACCCCACTTTCTTTTTACAGCCAAGTAAATGGAGTAAAAATCAGTAACGTGTCATCAAGAAAGAGCAAATGTGAGACTTAATCATTTAAAATTAAGCATCTATGTGTGTGTAAAACAATCCCAGTACAAAATAATGAAAAATCCTAAAATCAATTCTAGCTACTAACATAATTCAATTCTAGCTACTAACAATATGTCCACTATTTTTTATGCTGTTCTCATAAAATAGGCTAGTTTGTAACCTTATCTAAGTAGGCTGCCAGGTTTGAATGATAGTATGACCAATAATGACATCAGAATGTCTACAAAACAATTCAACAGCAATACAACATAACAGATACTGAAGCTGGTACATAGACAAATATCAATGGGCTGATTAAGAATGAATCAAGACATGCTACTCTCACAATAGTAAGCATTCAAAATAAAAAGTCATATTTGATAGCTCTCATTCATATGCACACATACACATACCACACACACACACACACACACACACACACACACCATACCAGACACACAGGTGTGCAGGGTATTTCTGAACAAACTTTAGCAGGCTACAAATCAAAGGGAAATGTAATGAGATGTTTTGCAACAAACACTGGATTTTAACTTTTACATTTCTCTTTTAGATATGTCAATCGATCAATATAGTAGATTCCAATATGATCCAGAAAATGAAAAGCCATACTGTTCCCATAAGCCACCAATCATGGGAATTTGAACATCATTTGCTTCTTTTGTGTTCAGGTTTGCAAAAGAACTGGAACCCTCTGATGAGGACATGTCATCTATGGTCAAAAGAAAGAAGCATCCTCTGCAGTCAAACATCAGGACGCTGTCCTGCATAACCCAGGACATAAACTAAGCCTATCAGGTCAACAAGAGCCATTGGAAAGCAGCTGCAAATAGCAGTATCCACTATCAGATGTATGCTGCACCAGAACAACAGGTAAGTAAGGAGGGACAAGTTATAACAATTTTTAGAGATGTCTCACAAGAACTTCAGGTGATGAGAAAGGGCAAGTTCATGGCTGGCAAAATCTAAGAGAACTGTGTGATCATCTAACATTCACTATCATGTATCTCCTAGTTTTCCTTCTTGGAAAACTCTTGGTTTATTTCATCTATCACCACAGAAGACAGCCAACAAACCTCCACCACCCATACACACATTGCTTGGTGGTAAGGAATAGTTGTCAGTATAGAGAGATGCATAGGAAGAATCATTAGATACTGTCATGCAATCATTTCCATAGCCACAACAGAGTCATCGTTTGGACAAATGGTGGTTTTATTAAGTAGCTTGTCTCAGTAATGTACTGAGATGAATGTATATGTTGTTTATTGCTATAGAAAGGGTTGTTTCTTTATGGTGTCTAACTTCTGTTTTGTTCCCAGTTGCACTGTGTACCCTGTATGTGTTTGTGTGCATAAAAACACAAAAAATGTACATATGTAATTACATATACATACAGCATTTAAATTTGATATGTATACATTTATGCATATCTCTAAGAAATTAATAGAAGTGCATAAATATGCAGATAAAAGCTATATATACAAATATAGAGATATATTTTGATATATGTATGATTATAGTGTGTGTACATGCATATGGATTTACATGCATAAACATGCACACATGGATATAAATATGTAAAGCATGCACACACACAGATTGATAGATGTATATACACGTAAATTAAGCTATGTATGAATTCCAGTCAAAACAGGAAAAAGAAATTAGCCTAAGACATAACTAAAAGTTTACAATACAAAAACTGAAGATTTGTTTTCCTAAGTGCACATACTAGTATTGACAGATACTTAAACATACAGCATAAAATTAATAACAGAGATATAGCAATTTATGCAAAGTGCTTATGAGTTTATATATATATATATATATATATATATATATATATATATATAAATGAAAGGGAAAAAAAAAACATGAATGCCTTGCCTAACAGAACAATGGTAATGCAAGCAGTGAGATTATAATAAAACAGTGACTGTGCAGTGAGTGGACAGTCAAGGAATCCAAGAATATAGAATCTAAATATGTTCATTGAAAGTGATTGATACTGTATTGCCAAAATGACTAAGAGTCATCTAAAAGTTTTGCTTTTTCAGAAGAAAGTGAAACAGAATGATATAATTTTCTTCTCTTCTTTTGGATATTTTTTGCTTTATTTTTTTAATTAATTTCTTCTATGGAGTTACTGCCCTCATCTTCTATTTGAAAAAGAGGGCTCTCAGTATTTGTGCATTGCTTACATTTTAGTGTTAAACTTTAATTTGTTGAATCAAGCAACAGTATTGCAGAAACAACAGACATACATTCATTTTTTTTTCTATTCATCTCCAGAGACATTGTAACCAAAAGTGAAGATTTTATATACTATAGTTCTATAATTGCCTTGTAAGGTGAGTTTTTTTGTTTTTCTTCTTTTCTTTCTACATTTAACATTGATAGCAGTACACAGTTAAGAAAAATGGCAACAAGAAATGTCAACATCGCCTTCAGTGCCTGAAAACTATAACACATAGTGGAAACAGGTGGTTTATAGGGAGGCAGCATGCAATGTTGAGAAGTAGAAAGTTGGCAGCCACTATATTTCTCTCCCTGACCGACAAAGCCAAAGATTTAAATAGAGACGATGGTCTTACAATTACTATGCAATAATAAGAGGCAGTATTTTATCAACCTCTGAGATGAGAGAAAAAGTTGACACTAGCAACTCATGAAATCAGTATGCAGTTATGTGAAAATGTGATTTTAGCCTAGCACCTTAATCATTGCCAACTCCTTACATTGGTAAAAGACAAATTCAATGAGGATGACATCAGTGAACCAAACCCAAGTTTAATTACTTTTACTTTACTGATTTCAAATAGAAATATTATGGCTAATTCCCCAGGAGACTTGATCTAGAAAGTAGGGCTCAAACTAAATGTTGAAAAGCATTGTGACACAATTGTTGCAGAAATGTGGAATAGCCCAAAGTTTACCACACTGCATCAAAAAATTTCGAAATAAAAAATAATGTTCATTGTTTGTACATGCATGCATTCACATGACTACAATATGTTTTCATATGAGTAAATAACAATTATGTTTTTTTATTCTATATGTTTTAGTCATTGGACTGCAGCCATGCTGGGACACTGCCTCAAAGGATTTTTCAGTTGATCACATCAATTCCAGTATGTAAATCTGGTACTTCTATCGGCAAAACCAGTGGAACAAACTTACACTAGTTGCCAAGCAGTGAGAAATCAACACACACACACACACACACATACATCAAAAGGTTTTCTTGTAGTTTCTGTCTACTGAATTCACTCATAAGGCATTTATAGACCCAGGGCTATCAAAGACACTTGCCCAAGATGCTATGCAGTGGAACATAATTTAATTTTTTCTTTATTTTCAATGCAGCATAGTAAACTTCAAGATATCCAACTGAAATTAGTAACAAATGAGGAAATGAGATGATAATGTCAAAGATAGTAGAAAATGAACATTAATAAATGTCATAGTAGAAAATGTATATTTAAATAACCACTTGATGTGATTTTAAACATAAATAAAAAAAAAATTTAAAAAAACATTGAACAATGTTATTCCCATTGTGTTAAAAATAATGAAAATCTGATATCATAAAGATGAATAAAATAATGAATAAATTACTCAAAAACAAATCTCAACATGAGATACGCAAGAATTGTAAATTAGATTTAGAAACAAATGAAAAGATAAAGATAAAGCCAGTTTTTTTTTTTTCAAGGAAATGTACAGAATTTCTTTCACACTTTCCATGGGACCTTATGAAAATAAATGAAAAAAATGAATGAAAAAAATTGCCAGCAAAATTGAATTTTTTTTTTTTTTTTAGATTTCATTAATGAAATACATGAGAATTTATCTCCAAAACTGAACTAGCCAATTTGACAAAGATATGGAGAGAAAAAAAAAATTTAATTCACAAAGACAAATTATTAACAAATTAAGACAATATAAAACATGCACAATGGAACTTGAAAACTATAAACACATAACTCATCATTGATTGAAAGCAAATGAATATGTTATATATAGAATATGAAAAAATTGTAAATACCTGAGGAAGCATATTCTCCAGGATTGACTGCACTACCTGTATAAAATGGTAAGAATGTCAACTTTAAGAAAAAACAATCAAAAGACACTGACTGCAATATGGATTGAAGTATACAGAGGCTATTGAATAAGTGTCTACTGATTGATAGTAATTTATATCAAAGCTATTTTAACTTGAAATTACCAAAAGGTCCATAATTGTCCACTCCACTAATTTACAGTCCTTGGACTAAGACTGTGCTTCAGCACTGTATTCAAACTTATTACTCAATTATATCAGTTCACAATTTATATTTTATTGATCACTACTCATTGAATGGTTAACTACACATTATATAATTCCCTATTCAAATAATATGACAGGTTTCTATATAGTTTATATCTACCAATTTTCATTCACAAGACACTGTGAAAAGCACTTGCCTAATGTGTTGCACAGTGACAAAGAATCAAGAATCCTAAAATTTGTTAGCCATACTGCCAAAGTACTATCCCAAATTGGGAACTGCATGAGTGAGAGAGTCAGAGAAAGAAAATAACTGGCTCAAAACAAAAAAATTCTAACATCACACTTAACTGAATATTATTCAAATATTGTCTTAAAATTAAGTTTTACATTTTTTCCCCACCATTCATCCCTTCTCACCCTCGAAGCTTCTCAAGAATATTCATCAAAAGAATATATAAGTATAATAAATATATCAATCAGCCCCTTAGCATCAACAATAAGGTTAATTAACAAAACACCTACTTACCAGTTATATCAGCACCAAAGTCAACATCACCGATGAGATCTGAATCTTGCATTGCAAACTCATTGTATATAGATTCATTATTTATTCTGCAAGCAAAAGAACAATGACTCCTTAGAAAAAGATTTTTTTAAAATTTAATTTGCTAAATAAATGAAGAGAGACAATTGAATTATATGCTTTGTTACCAAAAATGGATATCCTGTTTATATCAAACTACTGTATATTTATGAAAATGTGTACATGCACACACAGCAAATAACCATCACATATTTATGTGCATAAACACACAAACTCATTCACTGATTCCCCACACACACTCCCCACCTCCCCCCTAACATAGTCTGGATGGGTGTCACTGTGTGTCACTGCTTGCCACACTCCAGCTTACATCTTATGCACATACATGAAACTGATCAATTTTGTTTTGTGATATTTTGTTTTGGCATAGTTTTTATTGCTGAATACCCTTTGCAACTACTCTACAGCACAGAAAATACATTGAATTGTGTTATTTTGAAACAAGTATGAAATTAACAATGTGTACCAAAGGTTGAACCCTATACTGAGAGTAGAATCAAATTTATTTCAAGCTTCACCTGACAGCATATGGATTGAATCGTTTGACAGGAACCAATGAGCCTGGATGCTCTTCCTAAAGTACCTTACAGAGCGGACTGAGTGCTGTCATGACACCAGTACTACTGAGATTTCAAAGTATTTACAAAACAAGACCCCTCGACTTAGTGGAAAGTGCTTTTGTTATAGCACTAGCACTACTGAGGTTACAAATTACTCTCAAGACAAAACCCACATCAACCAAAAGGGGAGTAGTATTGACTGTTAGTTGTCTTTGAAAGAAATTACTATCTGCATAATATACTGTTGATATGGCAATCTTTGAATTTGAAGTATTTTCAAATGAGATTTCTTTTTAACAGTTATTATAGTTGTGAAACATGGAGACTTTATTGTTGAGATATCAAGTTTCTTCATATAAAAAAAAAAGCTATCCTAAAAAAAAAAAAAACCAACGACTGAAATACAGAATCCATAATCAAACACCGACTGCAGTGAATAGGACCAGGTGGTTAGAAAGAAAGAGGTTCCTTTGTCAAAAACCCTTCAGCAAATCTACCACTGAGAAGAAGACCACATGAATGTCTTTACTGCTGTTATACAGAGACGAGTTGAAGACAATCTTTAAAATGGCTAGAAGTGAGACAAAAACATGAGAAATCACAAGAACTAATAAGTCAACAATACCCTTGCACACACACTATCTTGCCATCAATTTTCTGTCATCAATGGCATCAACATGGATGGAGGAATGAATCACTCAATAAGAAGGACATTGAAGCTATTGGACATATAAAACAGTCAATAACTGTTCTTTTATTGCATATAAGTAAGAGGACGGTGATGAAGGACCGAACTAGACTGTACTTTACGAATCTAGAAACAGCTATTTCTTACAATGGAAGAAGGCTATAAATTTGAAAAGGGTGTATAGTTGATTCAACAGTATGATGATGCCATTGGTATTTTACTGACTGGAAAAGATGAGATGGCATATTTAACCCTGGCAAGGACAATTGTGAGGAATAAAATTCAATATTGTCAGGTGTTTTACCCAAAGCCTTATTGATTATGAAGTCTTCACCTATACAAAACCAATAATTAATTTTTAACAAAATTATTTATGATGATGATAATAATGGTTTCTAAATTAAGTAAAAGGCCAGCAATCTTGAAGGGATGGGGTTCATCAATACCATCAACCCCACTCGATTGGTACTTTATCATTCCCAGAAGGATTAAAGGCCAAGTTGACCTCCATGAGATTTGAATGTAGTGCACTGAACAAAATACTTAGAAGCATTTCTCCTGGTCTTTTATGTTTTAACAATTCTGCTAGTTTGCTGCCTTAAGATTTTAATCATAAGTTTGATTTAAGCAAAAGCCAAACAATTTTGAGGGGAAGGATTGTTTGATACTATTGACCCCACTCATTGACTAATATATTTTAACCTATAAAGAATGAAAGGCAAAATTAACCTAAGTAGGATTTGATCACAGAATGTAAAGTGGAAAAAAAAAAAAAACATTTTCTCAACAATAATGGTTCTGTCAATCCACTTCTATAAACAACAACAACAATAATAATAATAAAGAAAAACATACTTGACATTCTTTTTATTTGCTGCATTAGCTTGGCTTAGAGCTTCTGCAGGTTCATCAAGCTCAGGTGTGTTTGGAATTATAGCATTTGGTGTACGGTCTAATACTGAAATCAGAAATTATGAATTTATTTTAAACTACTGTTTCAAAAGTTTATGCATTTAATTGACAGAAAAAATAAGATACAACCAAATATAACTAGTTCTTTAAAAAATCTGATTATTTTTATTTTTAAAAGTTTAAATTTAGAAGAAAATGCAACAGGACATCTATAAAATAATACAAAAAAAGAATTTAAAATATGATGCATTGATTGCTATGAATTGTGCAGAGACTTGGTTTGTGCTAGTTTTTAAGTTAGTTTCTAAGTCAGTTTCAATTGTTCATTATCTAAATAGTTGTGATGTGTTATGGTTAAAGTACTTTCAGATATCCAATAGTTAGTACTTTCAGATATCCAATAGTTAGACTACTCCAATAGTTAGTTATTTTCTACACTATATTTCAGCCAACTTTTTCCATAATCATCTAGCTGTAATTACAGAATGGACTGATTTAAATAGTGTAGAAAATTAAAACACAAAAAAGAAAATTCTGATGTAATAAATAGTTTGTGATGGTTAAATGAACAGGATGAATATGATAATAACATGTTTGGAAATCAAAGGTTGATGTGAATTGTTTCTTGTTTTAAATGTGAATATTCAAAGCAATATATTTATACCATTTCATGAAAACACACACACCATGCCATTTTCAAATGAAGTTCTAAATTTATTAATAGAAGACCTGACTTAACACACACAACATATAACACAAACAAGATATACATCACGTCACATTCCTACCTCACATCACACCACATCAATACATCACATTACATCCATACATGACACCCATGTATCACACCACATCCATACATCACCTCAGATCCATACATCACCTCAGATCCATACATCACACCCATCCATCACGTCGCATCACATCCATACATCACGTCACATCACACCCATATGTCACGTCACATCACATCACACCCATATGTCACGTCACATCACATCACACCCATATGTCACGTCACACGATACATCATACATACATACGATACATCATTCGGACAAAGATCACGGTCTTCTGTGCCATTGTCCTGTCAACTCTACTCTATGCTTGTGAGACTTGGATGGTGTACCACCATGACTTCAAGTGCCTTGAATACTTCCAGCAATTGAAGCTATGACAAATCCTCAACACACAATGGGAAGATCACGTTACCAATGAGGTTCTTCGCCACGCCTAACTACCAAGTATCGAAGCCACCGTTTTTTGCCACCATCTCTGCTGGGCAGGTCACGTCCAGTGTATAGAGCCCTCTCAACTCCCAAGGAGCATGTTCTACTGAGAACTTGGAATTGGAACAAGACCCAGAGGAAGTCCAAAATTCTGTTTTAAAAACCAGTTCAAACGGACCTTGGCTCAAGATAACAGCCAGCCATCCTCATGGGAACAAATTTCCATAAATAGGACAGCTTGGAGGGCCACTGTTCACAATGGAGCTAGCTCCTTCAAGCAGACAATAGAATGAGAGGCAAAACACAGGAGAAGAAAGGAGCATCTTCAACATCCTTGACCAACCATTCCGTGCAAGTTCTGCCCACGACTCTTTCAACACTGACTTGAACCCCAAAGTCACTTTCAGCACAAATACCAGCCAAGGAGACTGAATGGAAACTGACGAACCCAATGCTCGGATACGAGCTGGGGCCTACAATACATACTTATAATACATATATTATACATACAGAACACACACACACACACACACATATATATATATATATATATATACACATATAATATGCACATATATAATATTTGATGGAAGTGAATTTCATTATCTTTTACTTGTTCCAGTCATTAGACTACAGCCATACTAAGACACCATTTTGAGGAAATTTAGTCAAATCAATCAACTCCAGTACATTTTTTCTTTAAAGCTTGGTATTTATTCTATTGGTTTCTTGTTGAATTAAGTTACAAGGACATTAATACACACACACACAAAGTCTTCTTTTAGTTTCCGTCCACCAGATCCACACACAAGGCTTTGGTCAACCAAAGGCTATAGTAGAAGAAGCTTGCCCAAGGTGCCAAGCAGTGGGACTGAACCCAGAACCATAGTGGGGAAGCAAACATCTTACTACACAACCTATTAATCTGCACCTATTATGTATAAATAATATAAATAATCACTAGGTGATGTATAGGTGGGGTGTGAAATAGTGCAAATGCATGAAAGAAAGAAATAATAATAATCTTCAACAAATCAAAGGAAAAATATTAGACACTCCAAAAAGAGAACTGCATGATACATGCAACATTTTCAAATGGTCAAAATATCAAGCATTTATATTTTTAATTTCCCAAACATTCCTGCCATGCATTAGCCTCAACCAATTGATTTTCTATCAGTTGATGTGGTTAGTGAATAAAGTTTTTTTATTTATTTATTTAATAGGTTGTAGCTAAGAACTCTGTACACAAGACATTTTGAGACAGACAGTCTTAGTTAAATAAATCATATATGAATGCATGTACCACTTGAACTTCATAATGGTTTTAGTAGATGAGAAAGGCATCTGAACAAAAAAAAAAACACCTCTTCCAACAAAATGGTCATGTGATTTAGAAGACTGCTTCTCAACTATGTAGTTTTAGGTTCAATTCAACTACACAGCATCTTGAACAAGTATATATTTTTGCACCATAGTTTAAAGGTGATCAAAGCTTGGTAGATGGAAATCATGTGGAAACCTGTTCAGTGAGAGGCCACTTCTGTTCTTGGGTAGGTGGTAGATTTAATCCACCACTCTGTTTAACATCACCGCTTGGCCTAATGGCACTTTTAGTTGAATCTAATCTGCTGTATGCATTCTAAAAACATGTCTAATCTGAGAACTTCCTCTTGCCAGTTAGAGTAATTTCTAAAAAAAAGAATCAAGGGTACTACTCTTTTTCCCTCTGACTAAGCCAATAAGTAACCTTCCTAATCAATGTTCATTTGGCTTTTTCTCGTTTTTGTTCAAGTGTTTGTGTGCATATATACAAGGGTGGATTGAGAAGTTCATATACCATGAAGGAGTGATGCGAGAGCTGTGAAATTTTGTATGTATCAATTTCAACTCTTTATTAATAACTATATTGCTTCTTTCCAAGTAAACTGACATTTGACTGTTCAAAGACTTCAAAAATAACCAGTAGCAACTTCTTTTGAAAACAGACAAAATTTAACATCATGGTATTATCAAGTACCTGCAGAAAAAAGGGTCTGGGCCCCATCAACATTCATGCTAACAGGTTGCTGCATTAGGGGATGACTCCAGCTTTATCAACAGTGCAAAAATGGACAGCTGAATTTACGAGGGGAAGGGAGAGAATCTTGAAGATGACGTCTGCAACTGTCACCATCGAGGAAAACATTATGTTCACCATATGGTGATGTATGACAGCCAAATGACTATAAATCAAATAGCCAATGCTATTAGCATGTCCCGTAAGAGTTGAGAACCTTTTACACAATGGACTTGGCATGACAAAGGTTTCTGCTTGGTAGGTGCCACATCTGACACCTAATCAAAAGCACACCAGGCTGATCACATCACATCACAGGAAAATCTGACACTGTTTCAGGCAAATCCAGGTTCATCACTGAGTAAGGCACAAAGAGATAATCTATGCCATGGAAACACCCCTTCCCCACCTGCTCCAAAGAAGGCCACGGTCATTTCATTTGCAGGGGAAGTGATGGCCTCGGTGTTCTGGGCTGCAAAAGGTATTGTGTTTATCGACTCTCTTCAGAAAGGCTACATGATCAATGGAAGTATTAAGCCAACTTGTTGAGGCAGTTATCAAAGGACATCAAGAGCAAACTCCCAGAAAAACTGACAAAAGGGGCCTTGTTTCATTAGGACAATACTCCAGTACACGAGTCCTTGCTCTCAATGGCTGCTGTGCATGACTGTGGCTTTGAACTGGTTGGTCACCCTACCTATTCTGATTTGGCCCCACCAGACTCATCTGTTCCTCAACATGGGAAAACAATTGGCTGGGAACAAGTCTCACAGTGATGATGCCATCATATCTGCTGTTGGTGACTTTTTTTGACCAATGAGACCCAAGCACTGCAACACTGATGGAAGAAGTGTGTGGACTGCAAGTGGGGACTATGTTGAAAAATAAACCTCATTTGGTCACATCCCATGAGTTTATCGTGATCAGCCTATGAATTTTTCAGCCAACCCTCATGCAGCAATACAATGAAGTTGTATATTTAATTTTTACTTCAATTGTACTTTGGCTTATTTTAAATTGTAACTTCACAAAACTGCAAGCCCATTATAAATTATAACACCACTTACTATAATGTTTTAGTTAATCAATGACTTGTATAAGTATATAAAAAGAAAAAAACTGACAATGACTTGTATAGAGTGAGCTGCTTCCTCAATTTCTTTTCATTTAATAAAATTATGATATGTATGGGTCATTCATAGAGATCCACTGCAATTACATGACTTGCTCAGTATAACTAAATTTTCCTAATGTCATTAAAATAGGGACCAAATGAGCCAGAGAATTTCTTTGTTGAAGGACTTGGTGGTTACCTGTTACCCAAGTCAAATGACTACAAAATCTGTACTGTTTTCAAAATAGACACCATCTGCAACAAGTCCAAAATATGCAGTAAAGATGGAATGGTCATGCCCAAAGCAATAATTGAATAATGCTTCAATCAGTAACTTCTGTGATTGTAGTGTGTCATATGAACACAGGTGACCAAAGTATTTCAACAAATGCTATGACCAACTGATTTTAATTTGCATGTCAAGAAAATCACTATTTTTTCCATTTCATATTTGTTTATTTTGAGGTCCATTTTTGATGACATTCACAATATTCCATAATAGTTAGTAGCATTGAAAAATCAAAATGATCCATTGAAAACTACCATAACCAGCCCTTATACAGAAGGACAAGATTCAGTTAAAACTATAACACATATTGTCAATATCAAAATCTTCAATTCACTTTATACAGTTCATCATTAAAACTTCAAATTTTTAGTTTAAAAACAAAATTTAAAGTTTAAAAAAAAATCAAACTAGAGAAAGCACATGATGTAACATGTACAATACATTGCTACATACAGTAAATAAGCATGCTTTTGGGTATGTGTAAGGAGAGTAGACAAAAACTTGGTTTACATGTGTACTTGGTCACAATGTGTACTTGGTCACAATAAGCAAAGGGAGAAGAAATACGACTAATGACAACTAAAAAGGTCGACACTACCAATAAGGAAATATTTCTACATAGCTGAGAATTCAAAGTATGAGAGAGATAAAGACAAATAGGAAGGACATAGAAGAGGGGTGGAGAATGAGACAAAGAGCTGATAAAACTCCTCTAGAATTATTTACAAATAGTTGAAGAATGACTTACCGTCGCAAGTAAAGTAAAGTAAGCCGCAAGGTAAGCAAAGATTGGAAAGAGAAATGAAGCATTTAAATATAAATGTAGCAGCACTTTACATTTGTAACGAAGCTGATGACATATACAGAAAGAAAAATGTAGAGAGGCAACAAAGATAGACAAAGAAAAAGTGAAAGATAGGAAGAGATGAGAGAGTAAATAGCACAACAAAAAATAACATTAAAAAAAAACACAAAGTGAAGAGACAGAAAACTGAGTGAAAGAGAAAGAAAGAATAAAATTGCCAAAACAAAATAAGTAATAAAAACAGCTGAATGCCTTTAACACTGCAGTTCTCGAAAATAAAGAAAAAAAAAAATCAAAAAGTCCAATAAAATAAGCAGTGATACAAAAGCAAAAGTTTGGTGTGGGAGGAATGGAAGTATAAGTATTTCGTTGATTTATCTTAATTTTATCTAAAAGAAAAAAACAATGAAATGAAATTGTTTACACTAGAATTATTTTTCTAAGTTCAATGAAATAACTCTGCAGAAGTTGGTAGATTGTTCTTAAATTACCAGACATCAAGCTGGTCCAAAATCACAATTTTTGCTGAACTTCATAAAAAAAAAAGCACAAAATAAAGTGCCATCTACATCAGTTGATAAAAGAGAATGAAATGACAATGATATATGAAAAGTGACCAAAACAAAAACAATAAAAATATCAAGAACTCCTATGTTTGGTATTAGGAGGTCATTTAAACTGACTTGGTGGACAAATAAAAAAAAATGTGCTATTATGAAACATTCTGTGACAATTACAGTTTAGAAACTAAAGAATGGAGGACAAAAGAAATGGAAATTCTTTTAATTTTAAAGACAGAAAGATGATGCAAATGATAAAAGTTTGTCCTGATTAAGTTTGAATTAAGACTTTTCAACAGTTTTAAAATTTCCAGAAATGTGGATTTAGTGAAGGATTGGAGTAAAAAATGTTTTTTTAAAGAAAAGATTAAATAACACATCTATATAGAAAATAATTTTTAACATTAACAGCTTGTTAAAGTTAACAGATAAAAGTGGGTTAATCATCAATTAATTCTAAATCAATAGCTAAATGTAAATTACATCTAATCAAACTCCAACGTGTATGTAAAAAAAAAAAAATATCATTGAATACATAAACAGTTAATACTTAAACATAGTTAATGATATTTTCAAGCTAACACAGATCAACCACTAGAATAAAATAAAACTGATGAACATCTTTTTCATGTTTATTGGTAGTAATAATTAGTACCAATTAGCCTGATTATTAAACCATCTTTTGTATTTTTACAGACCACTACACTGTGTGCATATGTGAGAAAGAGAATTCCCATTGTTTTGCAAGATATTTTTGTAAATTACGCTAGGAATGAACCTGTAAATCTTTATTGCAGTAAACAGAGGCTTCAATATAATGGCAACAGCTATAAAACAGCTGTTAAGTGTTTGGCAAACTGAATCTATAATCCATTCTTCACTCCCTACTGCAACCATATATTTCTTTAAGCAGAAATGGAAAAGTAATGCCTGTAACCATATTTAGGTTCTTTCTAGATCAGACACCTAGCTTAAATCCTTGCTATAAACTGAACTCCACCAAAAGGTACCTAAGGTGGTGTTAAACTTGGTAACAAATTAAGTCTATCCCACAAGAACAGGAATAGTTTGTTCAATAATTACCTCCCCATAAAAATATGAAGAGTCATAATCTGTTTTCTCTCCCTTAGAAACCATTCTTCACCAAGAATATACTTATGCACTCATATGACTATAGCTTGCCAGTCATATGATTTCAAGTTCAATCCCCAATCCCACAGTGTAGTACCTAGAATAATCATCTTCTACCAGTATCTGGTTGACCAATGGCTAGTAAGTGAAATTTGATAGACTGGTACTATGCAGAAGGTAGGTAGTGGTGTGTGTGTGTCATTTGCCAATGTATGTTTATTTCAGCAAAAGAGAACTTTGGAAACGAAAAGTAAAAGGTACTATCTTTCAAATTAAGTCCCAAGACCTCTGTAATATTTGTTCTGCACTAAGTTTCAGGCACTTCCTGTCATTTTGCCATTGAAAATGGTGTGAAACAGTTCACATCATTGACTGACCTTGATGGAAAGCTGTACACAACAATACTAGGTCACCAATTGTGATTCAAAATAAAGTAAACCATGTTCCATAGGACAAGACTACAATAGTTTCAGTATTACTTTCATTTATCTCAGAAACAAAGTTAATGTAGGTTTGCATCACACAGACATGGTTTACAGTCATCACTACAACAACTACCAAGACTCAGCTTCCACTGAGAATGCTTTGACTAATTAGCAAAAGAAATTTTGTCTCCTGCTGACATAATACTTTTCTAACTATCATTTAATGTCCATTTTCTAAACTGGCATGGGCGTGATGGTTCAACAGGAACCAACAATCCATCAAGCTCCAATAACCACTTGACATGGTTTGTACAGCTGGATGCCCTTCATAACACCAACCACTTTACAGGGTTTTTTTTACACTAGAGAGATTGGCAAGTAACTCGCAAGATGAGCCCCACCAATTGAATGAAAAGGAGTTGTAGTATTAAGTGGGGAGGTTTTATGCCAGAAGTTTAGGGATTAAAGTATGATATATTCCATTTCTGTCTTTCTTGACTTCATAGTCTTTTTCTTTCCATCTTCCAGTTTTTCAGTTTTCTTTAAAAATGAAGATGCTGAGAATAATGTAAGAACTATGAATAACTTCAACAGATGCCAGCATTAACCATACACAAGCCAAGGCTTTTTTTTTCCCCTCCAAGAAAGAATGGTAGTTGCTTATGGAAGAAAGTCTCCCCTCTCTCCACTACTAACAGCACAACCTAAAGATATGCAATATATGTAAATATGGCACTTCAAGACAATCTGAAAATATATTGAAAGATTATCCTATAAAAACAGTAAAAAATACATTGATAATTTCTTGCCTTGTCTCTTCTCAAAGAAAATTATTCATGAAAGAAAATAAAAGATGTTAATTACTGAGAATAGAGACAAGTATTTACATTTAACGGATATTTCTCCTCATCTTGTTTGTTGTTAACACAATGTTTCAGTTGATATACCTTCCAGCCTTCACATCAGGTGTCTTGGGAAAATTTTGAACTTGGGTTCTCATTCCTAAGGTATTTTTCAATGTTGTTATTATTATCATTATTATTATTATTATTATTATTCAGGTCACTGCCTGGAATTGAACTCTGAATTTTGGGGTTAAGAGCATGAGCTACTAACCCCAAGGTTCCGAGTTCAATTCCAGGCAGTGACCTGAATAATAATAATGATTAATAACATCGAAAAATACCTTAGGAATGAGAACCCAGGTTCAAAATTTCCCCAAGACACCTGGTGAAGGCTGGAGGGTATATCAGCTGAAACATTGTGTTAGCAACAAACAAGAGGAGGACAAATATCTGTCAAATGTGAATAATGTACAGAATTCCTCGTCTCTTAAATATAGAAGAGAGATGAGTAGTGTTTAAAAGAAATCTATCTTCCAATGTTCTCAATGAATGCTAAATGTTCCATTCAGAATTTGGAATTTATAAAGTGTTATAACCAGGTTTTCAAAGTTGGTTGATTTATGTTAGTAAAACAAATAGACAAGCAAATTTAAGAGATACAGAAAACAAAATAATCAAGAAAGTCATTAAAAATCGTTTATATTTGCGTAATTATCTAGAACCCTTAGTAAAAAATATTCAACTTACATAAATATACATATATTAATTGTACATAGATATATGTATGATGTGTGTTGTATATATACATCCATATACATCCATATATATATATATATATATATATATATATATATATATATATATATATATGCACACATATGCAAATATACACTTTATACATATGCACAAACATAACAATATAAGAATAACAGTGAATAAAAACAAAAAGCAGAGGCATGTAAATTTTTTCTTTCACGATAACACAAAAGAAAAACTAGATTGCAATTTCACAAGCTGAAATACTCATGCAACAAAGCAAGTGTTGTGCATCTAATGGAAATAAACAAATAAATATTTTTAAAAAATTAAAACAATCTTCAAGTTGGTCAACAACACTGAGTTGATTGGGTAGGAAGGAAGGAAGGACAGATAAATATATATTTGTTATGTAAACAAGGAGTACAATTTCCAGGAGAAAAATAAAATCTAAGGTAAATGATAGCTAGAGAATGGTGTGCTCTTCAAATATCACCAGGCATAGAAATCTGGGTTGTACTGAACATTACATTATTCCAAAATTTTAGCTGTTTGCTTTTCCCTACTGCATAGAAATTACATTCACCTATCAATGCTTTAAATAACTAAAATTGAAACTTTGGTAAACAATTCTTCCAAATTTATTTTAGACTTAAATATTGATTTATTGTACTGCAACAAATTAATGTTCAGTAAAGGAAGTGCTTGATTATCATTCTACTTTGCAATGAAATAGTGACATATATATATATATATA
>NC_068996.1:27778106-27787663 GCF_001194135.2 Octopus bimaculoides | reverse complement strand
ATATGCCAGTTTATAGAAACAATACATTGTTGGAGGTAAGATGAAATCATTGTAAAAGGATTATTTTTGTTGACTCTTAAATAGTTTTTCTAGGTGTTTTCTTATTAATTCCTGGTAGAGAAACTCACCAAGTGGAGGTAATGGTTCGTTCAATTTCAAGGCAGTTTTGTTCTTTACTGGGGCAGCTGTTTTGATTTCTTCTGGAACCCTCACTGGCATCGTATCATTTGCAGCAGGTTGCTTTTCAACCTCTGAAGGTTTATCATCCACCGCACTGACTTCAGCTGATTTTTCTGTTTGAACTTTCTCAGAATCTACTGTGACAGCTGTGGTTTCATTTTGAGGAACAGGTTGCTTCCCAGCGTCTACTGTTTTTGAACCTGTATCAGCAATTTCTAGTGAGCAAAGCAAAGCTTCAATACACCAACCATAATACAAATAAAGCCAAACACAAAATAAAATATAAAGCAATGTAAAAAAAGAGAAAATTAAGCATTTTAATATTTTAAAACATGCAAATTATATATATATATATATATATATATATATAAAGCTCCCAAAAAATTATACCTTTTGGTTTGGTGGTTAACATGGACGGCAAAACCATAACTCCTGCATGTGATTATATAAATATTACAGGTGATGGAGAGGGAAATTTATGGATACTAAAATTAGAACCTTCACACCTTTGAGTAAGGAGGTATTGAGATGTATATGTATTTGAAATTATTAATAGCTCTGAATAAACACTTTATAATTTACAGAACAGAATTAGAAACCTACCTTTGAAAAATGATAGAAAATAAAGGCTCCAACAACTTGCAAATTAAATCTAATAATGGTTTTCTGATAAAAAATTTGAATCATTCGGTAGAAATTAAAAATGAAGATAATAGTGGGACCCAAGAAACTTTATATATTGAATGCAAAATAATTTTTTAAATCAAATTTTAGAAAAACAACCATTATTAAAACAGCCAGTAAAGAGAATGAAAGGAACTTGACACAATCACTCAGCTTTTAAATAATAAGTAAAACCGCTTAAACATCACCCTATAATTCTATACTATACTATACTACATTTTTATACCAGAAAAGACAAAATGGCCGAAGTTACCAGTTGAACAATTGAAATTTGACACACAAACTTATTTGAAAGCAATAGACCTATGGAACACACCTCCATCAACTATTAACATATCCTGTTTGCTTATTGAAGCCTAATCAGAAACTAAGCATCACATACAATTTTATTCAATAAAATAAACAAGATGCTAGTGTGGTATGAAAAAATTTCAATACTGCTATTTACTACTTTACTTGAGATAAATTATTTCAAAAGGTGTAATATTCCAAAGTTTGAAGAATTCTCTTAAAGAAAACATTAAAACTTTCTGACAAGTTGTATACAGCCAATTATAGGAAACATCTAAAGAGAGAGAGAGGCTGTGCTTTCATTTGACATTTTGATTTCTTTGATAGTATAGGACTGCTATACCTCTCCAGCAAGTCCAGAGATATGATCAAATGTATTCATTGTCATTACTAAGCAGGGATTCTTAGAAGGGACAACACAGAAATCAGCAACAACCTGTACATTTGTATATTATCTTGTCCACTCATCAGAACACAATCCAATTTTACAAAAAGCCTTAGTAATGTAAGAGCAGTGAATTTCAATGTGTTATTTAAAACTTCAATGTTTACTGTCATCTTTCATCTACCCACAAATTAACATCCTTATTTTAACAAGGTCCAATACAATTCATTGTATCAGTGAGCAAAAAATAGTCAGTCTATCAGAAATCTGTTGGACCTTAAATATTCTAATGTAACATTGCTGCATGTATCGAAACTAGTAGCAATGGTAGTGTACTAGATTAAATTTCTTGATGTATTTAAGACATTCTACATTTTGACTTAAAACTTGCCAAGACTGATTTTTATTTATCATTTCATTGAGTACCAGTAAGAGTAAATACAACTATTATATATTATAATTGATTCAATTGACTGATCAATACGCATTCCAAAAATATTTAAAAATTACCTTTGTACCGAGTCAAAAGAAATCAATGCTAACAAGCAACATGGATCTATGCCTGATCATTACTGGAAGAGAAGTATTTTCAAAAATTATACTAAAGATATATTCGAATATATAAAATACATTAAGCAACATATATCTATCTATATAAATCACACCAGGTACAGAGTGTAATCAAAGTACAGCAACTATCAAAGAACAGTAACGTACTTTACTGATTTTAATTATTTCCATTTTCAACTAATGTGGGGGGAGAGGTTTGGAGGATCTTATAAAGACATGAAATAAAATGAAAGTAAATCATATTTCAAGATGCAAAAAGAAAAAAGGACATGCACGTTTCTTTTTCAGGTTTTTCTATCAATTGTGTTTGTGTTGTCATAAAGAGCAAATATTAAACAGCAACAATACAGGTTTGGTTGTGCCCAGTAAATGGTGATCCAAGCAGACCAACAATACAAAACATGCATATATAATCAATAAAGGGGTGACACAGATTCAACAATACCAATGAAGATATTACACTGCCTTGTAATATATTATGTAATTATATTTAAATCATTAACAAAATCTTGAATAATTCATAATTACAAAAATATTTATAAAAAGTTGTTTCCAAACATTTGTAAAGTAAATCCTCAAAAACATTACCTAATTTTACTGAAAACTATAGCACTAAACTTTTTAATTATAATAATTTGGCCAAAATATTTAAAAAGAATGCAAAGTTATCTTAATTATTTGATATACATCTATTTATCACAGCTAGCATAAAAGGTATGGTGATTGGAAATTAGCTGCAAGCAAGTCAAGTTCCTTGCCTAAAGCCATAGTAAAGCAGACAAACCTTATGTACCCAAGGAACTTACATTACTTGTTAGGCTTCTAGTTCATAATAGTTTTCACTCCACACTTCATGTTTCAGTGGTTATTTAAGAGGAAAAGAGTATCCAAATTGTGAAAACAAATACACACATTCTAACACTATGCAATCTCAATATATATTTTATCATCTCTTATTTAACAGCAGTTTTTCTACGGAAAATTCATTTCTCCGTGAAATAACCACCCATACAAACAGTGAGAGTGAAATCTACTGTAAGCTAAGAAAACTGGAGCAACCAATGTACTTTTCACAAGTGCTTCTGTTATAAATTTCAAACTCTTGAGTTATGTATTCACTTCATCAGCATCTCCATCTCACAGCCATGTACCCCTTTTGTAAGAATTTAAACTATCGCAATAATTTTTCTCCTCCCTTAACAATACTCTCATTGGATATAGCTGAGAGAATATCATTATTATATCCCATTGCCAAAAAGTACTCATAATAGACAATATGAAACAGTTCAAAATATGAAATTAATACTTAAAATACATTTTTACCTCCCTGTAACACAAAATGAAAAGTATTGTCAATCATGGTTTAGAAGCAAAATACTTCATTATTAACCCAAGAGTAATTCTTCAACAGAACTAAATGCATTTTAAGGAGATAAATGTTTTGATAAACAATAATGCTTTCACCTATGCTGTATGGCATCCCAAATAATTACGTTATGGAAAGAAAAACTACCCCAATTCTAACTGAAAACTAAAATTTTGAAAAATCTGATGCATCATTATTAGTTATTAGAGCTCCTGTGAAGTCACATATAGTGCATGTAATGCAAATAGCTCCATCTCCCTATCTTACTCGTAATGAATATCTTTCCCTTTCCATAATATACTATCCATAGGACAGATTTGAATTCAAAGTTTCATGAAACACTAGTCACTTATGCAACATTGTTGTTTACTGCAGCTGCCCACAATGTTAACAGCTAACAAGACTGCTGGGCAGTTGGGAAGACAAAAGTTTTCGCCAAAAATATAAGGCAGTATCAGTGAAAAGTAATAAAGAATGGAGTCTTTCAAACATAGGCTGGCATGTTATCAACTCAGGCCAGCCACAACAACTCTTGTGAAATGCAACTAAACTTATAACAAAAAAAAATGTTAGCTATTTCAATATACAAATCAAATCTTGCATGATAATTTTAAGAGCTGTGGAATCTATAATAGGCATTCTATGCATTTTCCAATAACTGATATTATTGATACATTACTATCAAATGAAAAAAAAAAGGTAATGATATCCTAGAAATAGATCAGGATTTTTTACTTCAAATTTTAACATGGTTGACTTTTATTTATTGTGGATTATCAAAATAGAACCACCACCCCCACCAAAAAGATTACACTTTACTCTTTAACATTTACTGTTCCTTAAAAGCTTATATTGGGGAAATTTTTGCTCTTTTCTCTTAGCAATGTTCATAGCTGAGTGTAAATGCTATTACTAGGTAAGTGAGATAACTGCTGATACAGACATAGTAAATGCACAAAACTTGATGGTGAAATAGTTATGTAAACTGGCAGTGATTAAAGTATTCATAACAGAGGCAGAATGAAGAAGACACTGGAAGAAAAAAAGTTTGTTCTGATAATCTAGGATCTCGCAAACATAATGCAGAATCAATAAATTGTCCTGCAGACATGTCCAACCTCAACCAACTAATAAAATGTATAAAATAATGATAATATTAAGCTCCTTCAACAAAACAGTAATAATGGGACCTACTCTCAGATGGTTAGCTTAAGTAGACTGAGTACCAACACAATAAGTGCCATAAGTGATTGGGCAATTCCCTATATTAACCTTAGTTACATTTCCATTTATTTATATACAGTATCTCAAAATTAATTTCTATAACTTTAAAATTATTTTCATTTGTAGAATTAACATTTTAATCATAATTATAAAGCAGTAATACCTCCAACAAATGTGTAATGTGGAAAATAATTAAACAATAAGTGCCAACAACATCTACAAATCCATTTATACAACATATGACAGCGATATACATAGTCAAGAGCCAGACAAACAAAACAAAATAAAAACATCTTACTCGTTGCAGTTCCCGACTCCCGGACATCTATTGCATCAGTTACTTGACTTTTCTCCGTCGTTTGGGTTTTACATTCTACCTCTATACTCTTACTTAAGCGATTAGATATTTTCTCTGGTGACTCAGCATCACTAAGCTCACTTTTAAGACTTGTATTCGAAGAGTGAGGACGTCCTGGTGATGTCACATCGAAACCAACAGGGCTGTTTTCACTCTTTGTTGGTGTGTCTCCTGCCCCGCCATAGATATTAACATTGACGGGTCGTAAGTTTGGTAATTGGAAGCCACTTCTATAAATAAGAAACAAATTTGAATATTTAATTAATCAAAAACATTAAAAGGATGTTCTTTATTTTAATTATTAAAAGTATTTTATTAATTTCCAAATGATAAATGAACATAGATGTTGTCTATCCATATAAATACTTTATTGACTACTACTGTAGGATACATGTGACCAATGGTAATGAACAACTATTACCAAATCATTGAAACTGTTTATAGATCAATGGCACACACCTCAAGTATTCAAAACTGAAGATTTGCAATAGTCATATAATAGCTAAAGTGTTGTCAAGTTTAAAAATTCCTACATCTGATATAGGACTTGAGTCAGTCACCAAAAAAAAAAAAACCTTGTCCCATCTATTTGTACTTATTGAAAGTAATAAAATGAAGAGAATAATTAGGGAAGTAGGTAAAAAAGAAAAGCCAGTCATCACTCACAAATGAGTATGATATGAAAGCATGTACCTTATATTTGCCAGTTTGTTTTTTTGTTTTCTAAAGGTTATGCAATCATGAGCAAATAGTCACCTGCTTGGGGCTCTAACCATTGATCCAGTGGAACATGAAGGAGACAACAGCAGGAGGAAGAGAAAACTACATGCTGTACACATTTTCAGCTCAGTTAACCAGAGCAACATGAAATGAAGTGCTTCGCTCAAAGACAGAATGTGCTACTCAGTCAAAGAATAGAATCCATGACAGAAACAGCAAGGTCATTGAGGGTGAGGTTACATTCTCAGCTACCCTTAAAACACAAGACGCACTAAGAAAGTTCATTTAGGATTCTCAGTAAGTCTCATTGCTTGAAGAAACCTGGGGTACATCGGTATTTGTCAAATCAACTTGATAGTTACTTTATCAGCTCCAGAGGAACAAAAGTCAAAGATAATGTCAGTGGGATTTGAGCTCAGAAAGCAAAAGCATGGAGCTAAATACTGAATGACATTTTGTTTGATGCTCGAAAGATTTTAATCCAGCACGTTGTGATTGTTGGTGTATAATAGTGGTTGGTGAGGAGGAAAATGTGGCATTAATTTGAGGAGGATACATGGCTAAATGTTGAGAAAGTTTTGAGAAGAATTTGGATCAAGAAGAAATGGCTCAATGAAGGCTAAAAGACTGATTTTTAACAGAACCAACTAACCCATAGCAGTATTTAAAAACATAAGTGCAGTCGTGGCAGTGTGCTAAGCTCGTTTTGCAACCACAAGGTGTCAGGTCCAGTCATCTGCATGGCACCTTGGACAAGTGTCTTCTACTACAGCCCTGAGCTGACCAATCCTTGTGAGTAAATTTGGTAGACAGAAAGTGTGGAAGCCTATCATGTGTGTGTGTGTGTGTGTGTGTGTGTGTGTGTGTGTGTGTGTGTGTGTGTGTGTGTGTGTGTGTGTGTGTGTGTGTGTAAAATTATATTTGTATATGTGCTTTTTGTGTCAGTGTTTGTTACACCCACTCCCAATACTGCTTGACAACTTGTTGCTTTATGTTCCTGTAACTTAGCAATTCAACAAAATGATTGATAGAAGACTTTAAAAAGAAAAATACTGGGGGCAATTTGCTCAACAAAATCCTTTCAAGGTAGCACCCAGCAAGGCTGCAAGTCCAATGACAAACAAGTAAAAGATGATGCCAATGCTTTTCCAATTTCATAGTCAAATTTCTTAAAATTTATAGTTACTTATGTAGCAATATTGTCAATATGGTACCAAACAGAAAGTATCTATATATAAACAAATAAATACAGCAACTCAAGAGATTTGAATCAGACTGTACAATTATCTAGATAATTGAAGTAATTACCTTTGATAACCATACTACTGAAAGTTAGGAAAATGTCAGATCTAATGAACATGTGCGCACAAGCAGTTCTATAATATAATAGCTGAATATGTGTGTAAAAGCTATATGAATTCATTTGTGATTATATGCAAGTGTGAAATGTGTTTCTAGCTGTATGTATTCCTGTACACACCTATGCAGTAATGTATAAGCAGGCATACATCTGCTTTTATGCACACACATTTCTCTACTACAAATCTTTTCCTATTCCCACTAGAAACCACCTCATCTCATAAATCACTCATGCCCTTTATATATATACTAGCAGAGATACCCGGCGTTGCTCAAGAGTGAAATGGCATA
Organism: Octopus bimaculoides; assembly: GCF_001194135.2. NCBI lineage: Eukaryota > Metazoa > Mollusca > Cephalopoda > Octopoda > Octopodidae > Octopus > Octopus bimaculoides. The sequence goes on along the minus strand of NC_068996.1, from coordinate 27,780,235 downwards.
TTTGTTTATTCTTATCTTTTACTTGTTTAAAATATTTGACTGTGGCGTTACTGGAGAATTGCCTTTAGTTGAATGAATTGACCCCCAAGTAGTCATTCTTTCAGTCTGTTTTGTGAAGGTGGTAATTTATGGGGACATAAACATACCGACATTAGTTGGCAAGCAATGTACATACATATATATAGTTTAAACTATAGCTTTGTTGAGATAAGTATTGCTTTTATTTTCAATAATATTGTTAAATGATTTTCTCTTATTTATTGGTAAAATAAGTATTTTTATATAAATTCACTTGTTATCTAATGTTAGTTGATATCCTATTTAACACTAAGTTAATAGTATAACGTTTAACATTTTAGTTTAAACCAAAACTTCGATTAGATTAGTGTTGCATTTATTTTCAATAATATTGTTTAATGTTTCTTCTTGATTTATTGGTAAAATAAGTATTTTTATATAATTTCATTTATTATTAGTTAATATTCTAATTAAGGACAAGTTAATAGTATAACATTTAAAATTTTATTTAAACTAAAGATTCGATTAGATACCATTTTGAGCGTGGCTGTTGCCAGTACCGCCTGACTGGCCTTCATAGGATTTTCGAACGAGATCGTTGCCAGTGCCGCTGGACTGGCTCTTGTGCAGGTGGCACATAAAATACACCATTTTCAGCATGGCCGTTGCCAGTACCTCCTGACTAGCCTTCGTGCGGGTGACACATAAAAGCACCCACTACACTCTCTGAGTGGTTGGCGTTAGGAAGGGCATCCAGCTGTAGAAACTCTGCCAAATCAGATTGGAGCCTGGTGTTGCCATCTGGTTTCACCAGTCCTCAGTCAAATTGTCCAACCCATGCTAGCATGGAAAGCCGACGTTAAACGATGACGATGATGATGATGATGATAACGTTTATAATTTTAGTTTAACCTAAAACTTCGATAAGATAAATATTGCATTTATTTTTCAATACTATTGTTAAATGTTTTTTTTTTATTTATTGGTAAAATAAGTATTTTTATATAAATTCACTTGTTATTTATTGTTAGTTGATATACTATTTAATGCTAAGTTAATAGCATAATGTTTAACATTTTAGTTTAAACCAAAACTGCAATAAGATTAGTGTTGCATTTTTTCAATAATATTGTTTAATATTTCTCCTTGATTTATTGATAAAATAAGTATTTTTATATAAGTTCATGTATTGTTAGTTTATATTCTAGTAAAAGGCTAGTTAATAGTATAACGTTTAAATTGTATTTTAAACGAAAGATTCGTTAAGATAAGCTTTGCATTTATTTTCAATAATAGTTAAAATGTTTTTCTTTTATTTATTGATGAAATAAATATTTTTATATAAATTCATTTAATATTTCTGTTAGTTTATATTCTAATAAACAAAGTTAATAATGTCACATTTATAATTTTAGTTTAACCTAAAACTTCGATAAGATAAGTATTACATTTATTTTTAATAATATTGTTAGACATTTTTCTTTTATTTATTGGTAAAATAAGTATTTTTATAGAAATTCATTTGTTATATATTGTTGGCTGATATTCTAATAAACGATATGTTAATAATATAACGTTTAATCTTAATTTAAACTAAAGCTTCGGTAAGTATAATATCGTTAAATATTTTTCTTTTATTTATTAGTAAAATAAGTACTTTTACTTCTTGATATAATAAGTATTTTTATATAAATTCATTTGTTATTTATTGTTGGTTGATATATATACATTCATTTTATTATTATTACTGTTGTATTTTGACCCAAAGATTAGCTATATTTTTTAATAGAATTGATTTTTTATCTATTTATTTTAATCGATTTGATTTGATTTGATTTTCTATTTGAAAATTTGGTTATGAAACACGTGTAGTCATTTTATTATTTTAATGATTATTACTTTGTATTATAGTTCTTTTTAGTGTGTTTACTTATTAAATTTTTCTACATGTGACTGGATTTTTATGGATGAGTTCATGAACTTTAGCTCTTTTCTGTAAATTCTACATATATATATTGATACACACACACACACACACACACACACACACACACACACACACACACACACACACACACACACACACACACACACACACACACACACACACA
>NC_068996.1:27775256-27775576 GCF_001194135.2 Octopus bimaculoides | reverse complement strand
ATATATATATATATATATATATATGTATATAAAATATTATATATCCTCCTTCCACGTGACCAGTGTCCAGCCAGCCATGATCTTTCTTTCTTGGCCTGACTGCCGACTGCCAATACCTCTTATGTCCATCTCCTATGTTACTGCCTTAAGGCTTTCAATTTATACATGCCAGCTCAATTTGATTCACCCTCAGTCAAAAGACACCTGATATATTCTTGTTGTTTGCTTTTGTGATTGTGTACCATATTCTCCATTTTTTATCTTTGTTGCAGTACACATTCGCTAGCTTTCTTACAAAAACTCTAATGCTCTTAGCTTAG
>NC_068996.1:27769568-27775246 GCF_001194135.2 Octopus bimaculoides | reverse complement strand
GAACAGTTTCAAGTTTAACTGCCTGAAACTGTAAGGACATCTGTTAACTTGACTGAAGAAAGAAGGCCATGAATGACCTGTCCTTTTTTTCCTGTCCACCTTTGTATTATCTATCTGTCCAAATGTTTTATTGTCCTCTATTGTGTTTTTGTTCCATTTTGGTATATATACACACATATATATATATGGGTAGATAGATACACAACTTCCCATTTTACATTATTCAAAATTTTTACTTGATACCTATATTAGAAAAAAATCTATATAGTCAAACTATAGCTTTAGTACATTACACAGAAAATATATATACTATATAATAAAATGTATATGAAGACATGACTATTTTTGTAAGTACTAGCTGTAAGATTCAGATTACAGAGTTACAATATTCATGCATTTCTTCAAAAGCATCATGAACTAAATTTGGAACATAGCCCTAAATTCTTAGGGAAGGTAACAACTATATCTATGGCACCTGCCTTAAATGAAACTAGTAAAGTTTTTAAAAAATAAAGAAGCAAGAAAAGAGATAAAATATTTCTCTAAGCAGCAACCACTGCACAATGGAAAGAAGTAGTAGTGCAAGTGGTAGTAATAGTAGTTGTAGTGTTTTCCAATTTGGGCACAAGCCCAGCTATTTTAATGGAGAGCTGGTTAGCTGATGCCATAAACCCTAACTCGTATTTATTCTATCAACCCCTGCAAAAGATTGACAGGCAAAATTGACCTCAGTAGTATTTGAAAGCAGAAACATGAAGAGCAAGAAGAAATGCTGCAAGGCATTTTTCTGACACAATTTTGCCAATCCACAGCCTTAAGAACAATTTAAATTGTTGACACAAGGACATATGTGATGAGGAAGGGATGAAGGGAATTAATACACTAAGCCCACACAAGTACTTAAGTAGTACTTTGGTTTATTGACTCCAGAAGAGTCAATAGAAAAAGTTGATTTCTGTGCTGTTTATAAGTCAAATAATCTGCGCCCTGGGTATGACTTTAAACCACATTCAGTAATGGAGCCTTTGTTCAACAGTTCCAGGATTTTGAGGAATGTTGAAGTACCACTGAGCCACTATTATTTCCAGGTCTATTCTGACACAGAGAAGTAGGACTTGTCAGGGTCCCAGCTATGGGCTAATTAGAAGGTTACAAAATTGCTTCTGGAAGGTCACTCACCAACACAGAACAGCTGCTCATCTAAAGAAAGTAATTCCATATGAATCCTACATCCTTATAACTACTTGGCCTGTAACATTTGTTGCACAAGACCAATACAAATTTGAAGAATGAAAGAGTAGGATTGGCTCTACACAAACCATGCCCACTATAATAGTAAACCCTTGTTGCCTTGTGGGGGTAATTTATTGAGTGTTCAACAAAAGGCTTTGGGAGGAAACCCTTATAAAAAAATCTGGAGTGAGGGGGCCTAAGGCAGATATGTATAGTTATACTTAAGCAATATCTAACATCTTCTGCAGCTCTCTGGATGCTGTAAACATTGGCTTTCTTTTATGTTCTATTCATGAGTGGAGAGATGGTAAGTGTACTTGAAGCTAAGCACTTGTTTCAGGAAACAGACCAAGCACAGCAGTGGTGTGTAAGTTGTCTCTGCAATACATTCGAACAATGACATAAAAGGCCAACAATGTGCAAGTCTAACAAAGCAGTCCTGCTATAAAGTATTTATCTCAAGATAAAAAGAAAAGAAATAACTATCAAACTGTTAACCAATTTAAACAACACATACATCACCTGATTATCAGATTGAGTCATGTGATGTAGTAAACACGCAAATCACGTGAAGCCTACAACTACCAGGTGAATGTTGTATCTTCACCTTTATTTTTACACTGCATTCACACTAAGGATTAATATCTGACAATCCTATTTATTCTTATAGAATAATACCAAAAACCTGGTGATTCCTTGTGGTTCACCCTCTCTTGAGACACCTTATTAGTGTCATTTGATTCATTCAGTAAACATTTACATGCAAGCTTTCAAAGAGAATCTATACTTCCTTGAGGTAAAAGACTGATGTCAGATATGGACTGCATGAAAATTTTCAAACCATCTCCAGATGTAACCCAAACCAATCCTAAATCACATGACCATCAAAAGATATAGTAAACATGTAGTTCATGTGAAGCATATAACACTACCATATAAGTGATGCGGGAGGGATTTGAATTCAAAACATTAAAGGGTGAACTAAATGTCTAAATAATATAAAACATTTAATCCAACACTGTTCCTGCCAGTCTAAAAATAGTAATAACAATGATAACAGGTTGTACATACTTTACACGAGGACTATTGGCAAGATCAGCAAGTCTGTCTGTGCCCATCACAATTTTAGCACGTTCCATATAATCCATATGAGTTCGGAACAACTGTACATAAAAGGAAATTAAAGAGAAATGGATTATATTTCTTATGTATGTATATTTCCTGTGCACTTATTTGCACATACAAATATATAAAGGATCAAATAACATGAAAAAACATGTAAGAATAAAAAAGTACAAAAAGGAGATCAGAAACTTGAAATAAATATAGCAACAGAACTAGAACAAAAAAATGTATCCATACATTGTTAAGTCTTTGATAATACAAGAAAGAATTTTCAAAAATATATGGTGAAATATTAAAATCAAAACAGTAACTTCAGTTTTGTTTTAAAAGTAGAAGTATTATATCAAGAGGTCAATAAATATCAAATTTTGTGATGTAGAAAATTAAAACATAGTAAAACAAGTGTCTCACTCAATGTCATTTCAACATTCTAGCAGAGGTAAAAAAATAATAAAAAAAAGGTGTTCTTTCCTTAACACTGCTCATCTCCATTGCTTAGCATGAAGACCAATTAGGAATTAACTAAATTTTAACTGATTATCACATGCAAATTCAAATATTCACTGTTCAAATTGGTAAGAAACAGAATAAGTGTTTCTGAGATACCAAGTCAGAAGTTTTAAGAGGAGAGTTTAGTCAATACCATCAGCCCCAGTATTATACTGGTACTTAAGTTTTGAGGATGAAAGACAAAACTGACCTTGGTGGAATATAAACTCAGAGCTGGAAGAAATACAAGGCATTTTGTCTGATGCCCTTATGATTTTGCTACTCTACCACCCTGAAGAGATAATACTAATAATAATAATCAACCAAAAGATCAGCCTTACCTCAGTATATCTCTCATGTAGTTTGCTGTATTCTTTCTTCATTTCTGCCTCTTTGTCCTCCAAACGAGAAACTAGAAAAAAAAAGTATGAAATAAACTATCAATTTATATTAATGGCACAAATATGACTGGTTATGAAACTTTCTTTGCAACCATGTAGTTTTGGGTTTAGTCTCCCAAAGATTGAAGCCTTGTGAATGGAATTGATGGAAACTACGAAAGCTTGTCGTGTGTGTGCATGTCCTAAACAGATATCCCTTAGTTTAAGCATGTGAGGACCAGCTGAATAAAAAATACATTACTTGAAAATTAGGTGGGGTTTGGTAAGGGCAGACTGTCCAGTTTTATCTAACCCATGTCAGCATGGAAAAACAAACGAGCACTCAGAGAGCGCAAACCTCTGCCAAGGCAACACCAAAGTCCTCTCAACAAATAGCCGGAGATGATTATTAAAATGAGAATATCTAAAATAAACTCAACAGCTCTCACAAACGAGAATGCTAAAAATGAACCCAACCACCCTCAAAAATTAAGTAAAAAAACCAGAAAAATAATCCAGAATCCTTGTCTGGTACCTGATTGATCCCAATGGTAGTCATGGAATGTGAAGGTGGGTGTGCGGGCCATGTTTGTAATGCTGTGTGTGTGTCGTCTGCAGTGGGAACAGGGATAGTTTTCTCTATAAAGGCCTTTTTTAGTCTATCCACTGACGTAGTGTCTTTACAACCATTAAGGTCTATAGTGAAAAATTTATCTGTGCGTGAAAGAAAACAGAAAGGACCTGCATATGGTGCTGTTAACAGAGGTTTAACAACATTGTTGTGCACAAAAACACGAATCCAAGAAGTAAAGCTTCCTTCAAGGCAGAGCTAGAAATGCAATTGTCAAGTAGGTAAGAGGCTTTAAACATGAGCAATATATTCAAAATTGTAAAACTGAAAATTGTCAAGGATAAATTAAATTTATTATTGTTATTGAATATGTTGGTATTATTCAATTTCTGAATGGTTTTGCTGCCATATGTTTATGTAGTTTGATTTCTTTATCCATCAGTTTCTTTGATAGAGATGTAAGTAAAATTAATAATCTTATCTTCTTGCCTTTAACCCTCCAACGCAGAGTATAGGCCACTTATAATTGAATTCCATGTTGCATAATTTTTCGCTTCTGTACTTATACTCTGCCATGAATGTCCCCCTTTCTCTAGTTCCTTTCGTGTTGATCTACGCCACAAGTTCTTAGGCCTACTCCTCTTTCTATATCCATCCGGATTCCGCTGTAAAGCACTTTTTGCTGCATTTGGTGTGTCTTTTCTAATTGTGCTACCAATCCACTTCCACTTTTTCTTAAATATTTGTTCTCTAATCGGAACTTAATTCGTTCTTTGCCATAGCTCCATATTGCTTATGTGTTCGAGCCATCTAATTTTAAGTATACTATGCAAGCACCTGTTGATGAATGATTGTATTTGCTTATTTGACTTAACTGTTGAAATGAAGAAAACAGTGAACGTATTAAACTAGAAACCGGTGAACTAGAGGATGTAGCTGAGTTTACGTATTTAGATAGTAAGATAACGTTCTCAGGCGGCACCGACGAAGATATTAAAACGAGAATAAGTAAGGCAAGGACAGCTTTCTACCTGTTAAAAAAAGTATGGAGCGCAAGTGTAATTTCAATAAAGAACAAAATAAGAATTTTTAACACTAACGTAAAAGTGGTGTTATTGTATGGGGCTGAGACATGGAGAACAACAGTTAAGTCAAATAAAATTAATAATAGAGAAATGAAAATAAAACTTTGGAACAACAACGCTGCCATAACTTGCGTGGAAACCATGAGCGTGCTTTCAAGGGAGAAAGACTTGAAAGTCAACGTAAGATTGTAATACTTCATGTAAGGTAAATATAATAATCCAAAATCTTTGTCCGGTACTAGATTGATCCCAAAATCTAATCAGTTCATAACAGTCACAAGGCCAAACATCCCTGAAAGTTTCATCCAAATCCATCCAGTCATTCTCGAGATATTTTGTCCACAGACAAACAACACCACCTTCATTAAGGAAAAGGTAATGATAAGGCTGATGCATATAACATTAAGCTGTGCCAGAGACCGATATATTTATGATATACTGACATTAAATCCCAAATTCATTTGATGCCATGAAACAGGAGCTAAATAATGAGAGAACAGCCTGAGGGACTATTCGTTTTAGGAAAGAGAGAGAGAGGGAGAGGAGCCACACTCTTCTAATACTGTTACAATATTTCCTCCTTTCCATTATGGTTCTTATCCTCAACCCAAACAGTTTAGAAACTATCAGTCAATCACAAGTAGCATCTCCAGATGATCTGGTATCTATTACTGATGCTAGTCAATCGCAACTATTAAGGTAGTTACCTAGATAGAGTGTGGCATTGAAGACTATAGTGTTGTATACAGAAACATGAGCAATAAACCTTCAAGATAATATGCCAACCTGTCACAT
>NC_068996.1:27764140-27769178 GCF_001194135.2 Octopus bimaculoides | reverse complement strand
GGGAGAGAGAGAGAGAGGGAGAGAGGGAGAGAGAGAGAGAGAGAGAGAGAGAGAGGGAGAGGAGCCACACTCTTCTAATACTGTTACAATATTTCCTCCTTTCCATTATGGTTCTTATCCTCAACCCAAACAGTTTAGAAACTATCAGTCAATCACAAGTAGCATCTCCAGATGATCTGGTATCTATTACTGATGCTAGTCAATCGCAACTATTAAGGTAGTTACCTAGATAGAGTGTGGCATTGAAGACTATAGTGTTGTATACAGAAACATGAGCAATAAACCTTCAAGATAATATGCCAACCTGTCACATGTAACATTACTGCAGGATTTGGCAGTACCTACAATAATAATGTAGAATATATGGCTGTACAGAAATAGAAATAATGAGAGATAAACGTGCACCAGGATAGGACACTAACTAGTCTACCATGTGAAATCTACCAAATGATTTGTTGGTACCTACTACTAACAACTAAGTGAACTGAGAATGTAGTGTTCTGCACAGAGACATTGAAACACCTCTCCCTCTCTACCCATCTCCATACATCTACTTCTGTCTCCCTCTCCGTCTATCTCTATCCCTGACTCCCTCTCTATCCAGCTCTATCTAGCTCCCTCACTAGTTGGGAAAGCCATGTATTTCTTTTTCAACAAGATACCTGTTCCTATCTCTCTATCATACCTTCACTTCTCTCTGTACTACACCTCCACTCAAACCAGCCAACCAATGCCAACATGGAAAATGGATTTTAAATGATGACCTATGAGCAAGTAAACCAATACCTTAACTATTATGACCACTGTCAACTCTCTGAATATATCATGTTCTCACCACTTGAATGTACTCAATATATTGTCCAACACTCTCATAATCTCTGCCCTCTCCTTACACACATACACACACATATTTACTAACCTAAACCAGTATTTCCTATTATCATACCTTCATTGACTTACAAATAAAATAGAATTGTTTTTACACATCCTAATGCAGTTGTTTGAAACTGCGAGAATTTTTTTTTTTTTTGTCCTAATTGTTGACAGGTATAGAGACTAAGTTGACAGGTATAGTGACTAAGTAGTGTGTAGGGTTCATTACACAATACGATAACTGCAGAAGTAGGAATTGATGAACCTAAGCTTACAATAAATTGTTCAGCACCTAGCACTTTAAATTAACAGCCATTATATGTAAATAACTTCACCTTTAATCCCTTTTTTATATCAACTAACCTGAGACCACTTTTGGTTCAATGATACAAACTTCCTGTTTAAAGAGATTTAAATTAAAACATTTCATTAAAATTTCATGCTAATATATATTCCATGCCAGCTTAGTGACAAAGTTATTTTACGAAATTATTTTCAAAATTTATTGAAACAAAGGCTGTGTGTTTCAACAGAAATATAGTAACAAAGGGTTGAAGAAATAAAACAATTGTAGCCTTTTAATCAGGAGACTCAAAAGGCCAAACCCTAGAGGACACCTAATTAATGACATTCCTACAATCTTGACATTTACATAAGCAGTGGTCATATGATATTCTTTACTGGTGTTGTTCCAGTAGCACACATCACCTCTGGTCATGTGATTTTTTTTTTTTTGTAACACAGGTAACAGGTGACAGAAAATAACAAAGCTTCTTGTCACTAATAAATGCTCTTCGTACAATATCAAATTTCCCAGAGAAATTTCGAAAAATAAATAAGGTATTTATAACTTGTCATACAATAAACAATTCACACTAACCAACCACTAAACATGATTTGATTTTATCACCTTTTGTATCTTTATATCCATCTGAAAACTTTGATTATAGGGAATCCCAACTAACAATTAACTTTTACATGTTATTAGGTGATAAAATATAAATTTGGTAGTAACAATGAGAAGCTAGTGAATGCTACATTAGTTTGTCATCACCCACCCTGCACATTTTCTTTTCTATTTTAAGTATTTACAAATTCAACAGAAAGCCTTTTTATAAGCAATGTATCATACATAAGGAATGGTCTTTTAAACAAGATAATTTGGAACTTACCATGATCTGCTGAATTTTTGGCCTTTAGTTCTAACATTCTCACAATAGATTCCAAGCTTTCAACCTTGTCTTGAAGTTCTTTTTTCTCTCCTTCAATTGCATCTTCAACTTCAAAAAATTTCTGCCAAAGAAATATAAATAATATTTAGACTATGTATATTTCAATATTTCATGAAAATATGACATCAAATAATTAATAATTGTAGGTTTCTCTATTACTGAAAGAAAGGAAGACAAACCAACAATTGCAGTGAATGAGGAGAACAGAGCCAGTAATGGAGATCATAAAGAGAAATTGGATGAGTGGGCTGCATCATAAGAATGACAGAAGAGTGATAGAAATAATGTGAAAGGAAGCAGAGAAAAGACCACAAAAAGTATAGCTAAAGGTGGTGGAGACCATTGTGCAGCTTGTAAAGCTAAACTCTTAGCAGAGAAAATAGCCTTAAAATATTTTCTGTTACTTCTTTGTAGCTACAGCTATTTACACAGAGTAAGTTATAGGTGGCTAAATAAGAAGTATTACAATTCCAACTGGAGTACTTTTAGTGTTTTGCCTGTAGCAATAAATGAAAGACGTGGGTTTATAGTTAAGAAAAGGTACAAGAAGACAAAGTTCTCATGTATACCACATAAACCCAAGAATTCTAGGACTCAATCAAAATTAGTCAATTAGAACAATCAACTACGTATAATGAAGTAGTTTTAATGCACATTAAACAAACATTCAGACCACACACACACTACAGGTAACAAAATCGAAGATGTTAAATAAATCTTTGAAATAATATTAATCTAAAATTAATGAAAGACTTATGGGTTTATACTAAAAAGTTATAAACATTTCCCTTTGAGTGCTATGGGCTAGAAACTCAGTCAGTCATCATCATATGAGGTAATTTGCTATTAGAAAAGAACTACAAGAGTTCATACAACCAAGTAGGAACAGAAAAGTCAAAATAAGATTGTTCTACAATTATGAAATGAAATTCTGAGATCACCAGTTTAATGATCCATAGTAGTTGTATAGCCTCAAGACAAAACTTCACTCAGCAGACCTTTGGATATGAGAGCAATTTGACTGTTATTTCTTGTATTTCATTAGTAGTGCTATACTACGTCCATGAGAAATGAACAGTCGAGCACATTCTTAAATGACTGGACACAAAGGAAAGAAACACAATGCTGCTATTTAATGAATTTCCTCAACAGGTCTGCATCTACACAAGTTCCATCACCATAACACTAAAATATGGAATCTTTAAGATTTGTGGGACATAGATAAAAGAGAATGTATTAACCTTGTAAGAAGATTGTTCTTGTTAAATTGTCCGTTACCTCTAAAAGAAGACCTGTGACATATGAATATACTTGTTAACCATCTATTTCTGTCTACTGTTTAACAATTATATATTTTAAGAATGTAGCTTTCTTCTATTTTAAATACAATGAGGAATTTTTACAGGGAGATTTGATTGAGTTAGTAAATATTTCTATACTGAAACTTCACTAGTTAATGTAGCTCCTATTATCAAAGCAGCAGGAAGTTCGTTGAGGGGAAATTTCGGTGCTACATAGAGTAAGATCATTTGACAACTTGGAACTTTTTATTTGATTGTGTGTTCCTTTATTTTGAAAGCAGTAGGTAAATTGGGCGAGAAAGATTTGGCTATTTACACAAAACAATTCTAATAAAAATGTAAAAATGACCTCATCAACTCTTAAAATGAACAAAAAGTGGCTATCAAAACAAAGCACTAAAAAGAGTGTGTTTCTTTGACAGATCTGGCAAAATTAAAGACAACAAATAATTTATACTAGCAGAGGTACCCGGTATTGCCCAGGAATGAAATTTTTCCTTATATATTGGAAGAAAAAATCAAAATATGTTCTATAGAAATTTGTTATTCTAAATTCAATTTATTCTTCAACTGGGATGCAATTTATTCTTTAATTGGGAAATCAATTCTGAATTCATAATACAGAATGATAAAAATTAAAATGAAAATACAAAATTTACCACTTTTATGAAAGGAGATAAATTCTACCATATGTTGAAGGAAATTACGTAAGAGCTTCTGGGTAAATAACATTCTTTGTTTTCTGGTTTGGGGCATAGGCAAATAAGTCTTGCAAACTACCTACACTAGAGCAACCAACATAAAGTTGACCATGAGAAAAGCAAGCCAGTAGATTTCAAAGACTGACCTTGAGCTTTATTAATAGACATTGCAAAGCAAAGTCACACTGGGAACTGTGTTCCTTTGAACTTAAATGGCATGTCTGTTGGTTTGATTGGAATTCTTGGAACAAAAACCTCTTCTCCAGAGGCACATCCAGTAATGATGGCAGCTTCTATCACATTAAGTGATAATGTCTTCACAATCAACCTCGTCCCATTGCATAATTTAGGAGGATCTAAATTTCTTAGAAGCATTATTGGGACTCCTACCTTCAGAAAAAGTTTATGTTGAAGAATTGCATGTGGCTCAAGAGAATTAAGGAACTCTGTTAGGTAATGGACAGCTTGATTATCATCAAGGACTGAATCAACTGATTTGTACTTCTTAGTGACTGTTGGAACCTTATTCATTAATTCATGGTTAATTCTTGCTACTGTCTCATTTTTTGGAGTAAGAATTGCCCTTTCACACAACCATATATGAAATTACTTACATCAGTAATTGTGAACTTCTTTTTGTCAGTAATTTGTCATTGTTTGTTTGTAAATAGTGATTCTAAACTTAGACTTACAGTGAAAACAATAACATGGAAGTTAAATAATGCCATAAGAAAATTGAAAGTGAAAAGAATAGTGTCTGAAAAATGAAAGTGAAAACGAGATATAGATAGAGAGATATGTTACAGAGAGATAGATAGATGGAAAGCGAAGGGTAGAGAGATATATATAAAGAGATATGTTATGTCACTGACACTAGAAAACTGGAAGTAAATATTTTAAAATCTTTGAAAGACGTGAATGTAATATAAAA
>NC_068996.1:27744354-27764130 GCF_001194135.2 Octopus bimaculoides | reverse complement strand
TTTGAACTCAAATGGCATGTCTGTTGGTTTGATTGGAATTCTTGGAATGATTTAGAAGCATTATTGGGACTCCCACCTTCAAAAAAAGTTTATGTGGAGGAGTTCCAGGTGGCTCAAGAGAATTAAGGAAGGACTGAATCAACTGATTTGGACTCCCTAATGACTGTTGGAATCTTATTCAATTCATGGTTAATCCTTGCTACTGTCTCATTTTTTGGAGCAAAAATTGCCCTTTCACACAACCATTTATGTGAATTATAATTATTACTAAAGTCTGGCAATACCCTGTTCTTCAATTCAGCTGGGGACTTCACCATGATAGTAAAATGAGCCAAACTGATATCACCATTCCCATCAAATGGTACTTTCTCCATTTCCTGATTGGAGGAGCTAGGTTGAAAACTGTTCTGCACATTGGTCCCCATGTAATAAAGCTCACACATTAGTATTGAAGGAGAATTTCAGTACTTTATTCTATGGGTGTGAAGACTTAATGCATGCTTTTATTTCATCAGATCTTGTTAGTCTCAGAATGATTGGTAATGTCTGTATGAAGTCTCCAGATAAAACTAATGTAATTCCTCCCATAGATTTATTGTTGCCTCTGATGTCCTGTAAGGCATTACCAAGAGCTTCCATTGCACCTCTATGTGACATGGTGCATTCATCCCAAATAATAAGGTGGCATTTAAAAGCAGAATGAGCTGTTATTCCTCCTGGGAGAATGGTGGCAGCAAAGCCAGACAATGGTACAGCAACTGCAATTCTTTTTTGTTACCTTACCTTGGAAAGAAGCAATGTTACAAATGTTTTACCTGTGCAATCAGGAGCATCAAAAAAAGAAAATTCCTCTGCTTTTTTCTGGCGATTGTGGAATGTTGCATACACGCACATGCACACACACACACACACAGATACATATACAAACAGTATCAAACAGATGAAATGGACATGTATGTGCGAGGGAGAGCGAGAGCAAGTGAAGGGGTGTGTTGTCATGTATACGTACATACATAAATAAATTGGCATACATCTTTCTGGTATGTGTGTGTGCGGGTGTGTGAGAGAGAGAGAGAACCACTTAAACATCACTCCCTCTCTCACGCACACATAGATAAAAGATGTATGCATATCTATTTATGTATGTACATATACATGACAACACACTCGTTCACTCAGACACATACACACATACATAAATGTAAACATACATGCAAAAACACACGTGTGCATGTGTGACTGACTACAAATACATAGAGCTGAACATGGCGTGCAAAAAGAAAATAAATTTTTACGGAAATTAACGAAGTGTGCGAATTCAGAATGAAATCAAATTTGGGGGGGGGGGAGAGAAAGAGTATACTGCAAACAATGAAGGACATAAACATCAAATTAAAAAATCGTATAAATAAAAGCACATTAAAAACTATCTTGTCCCAAATATCTAATTTTGTGAACTTCGTAAATATTTCTTTCAGTAATTAATCGTAGTTGTTTACAAAAAGCAAACATTAAAATAGAGAGTGAGAGACTGCCGTTTTTACGTCAGTACTGGAAGTTGACATCAAGAAACCTTTTTAAAGAAGTGAATCATAAATATAATGCAACATTTTATATTTTTAATTTTAAAAAATCAAATGAACACCCTATATGTTTGAAGTCAAATTATTCATGTATCACAAGTATGGAAGTAATTGAAGATGTTTTCACGTGAAAAGTGAATACACACACACACACACACACCTCTATTTTATATATTAGATGAAAATCACAACTTAATATCTTAGATTATGACAAGATAAAGCAAACACATTTTAATGATTTAGACCAGGTCAATATGACCCCCAAGGGTCCATATTTTGGGAGGTCTACACAACAAAATAAGTTGGGGATCCACAATATTTTAAAAGCCCCCTAAAAAAAATTTTGATTTAAATGTATTGGTTTGTATTGCAAGAAACAGCTAGGTTTCTTTAACATTTTACATAGTTCAACCTACACATTGTGAAAATCAAATTTGTAATTTTTAAAAAAGTATCTATAAAACTAGTTTTATAAAAAAAAAAGGAAAAAAACCTACAGTACCAGCCCTTCATTCTCTTCCTCTACCAGCTCCATTACTACTATAATGAAATTTGCTTTCCAGAAACTATCATCCCCACTAAACTTCCAGTTGAACCATTAACCATCCAGAATCTCTACTCACTGCTATATTTCTGCTCAAAAATATAAATTTTTTCTTCTCCATATCTGATAGACTTATTAAAAATACCCTCCTTTACTTCTCTTCCTAAATTATAATTACATTCAGATTTTATAACAGTGTATCAATTTCACCAATTCCCACCCCTTAATTTTTCAAATTTGAAAATGAACTCAAAGACTATTTGCATTAACCTTCATAACTGAACAATTAATAATCACTGACAACATGAGAGGAAGTCATCCTCAAACTGGAAGCCTGATCTAAACTCTTGCAATGGAGTGGATTCTACTAAAAGCACCCAGGGAACCAAATAGTGGTTAATCTGAGTAACTGATTAAGTTTATCATTCAAAATATTAAAATTTCAATAATATGTAGCTTTAGCTGGGTACTCTCATGGAATTGTTGCTCAAATAAAGTCTTTTAATGAAGAAAAAACTGCTACCACAATCCTATTCACACATACAGTATGGAGAGAACTAAGTTAAGAACCCTTGTCTTTAGTGTTAATGCAATTTTTAATTGTCCCACTTAATAAATGGTGATTGGTACCAGTACAAAATAGACATGAAGTAGCCAGCTGTAAAACCTCTATCAAATATTCTACCCAAGAGTTGGAATTCTATATAAAAAGCAACAATAAAAAAAATTTACTATTTTCTTTAACTGAACTTAGAACCAAAACATTAGGTCTTAATTGGTTTTAAAATTCTAACCATATGATTCCAGGTTCAGTCTCACTGTTTGGCACCTTCAGCAAGTGTCTTCTACTACAGACAGATTCAGGCCAATCAAAGCCTTGTGAGTGGATTTCAAAGACAGAAACTGAAATAAGCGTGTGTGCATGCGTCTGTCCATCTCTCCATAACAGCTGTTGGTGTGTTTACATCCATGTAACTTAGCAGTTCAGCATAAGAGTCCAAAAGAATAAGTACCAGGAATGAAAAAAAAAAGGACCAGGGTAGATTCACTTGACGAAAGCTCAAGGCAGTGCCCCAGCATGGTCACAGTCTAACGGCAAACAACACAAAGAAATGGTTAGTCATTGCTGATCCCTTAAAATTGACAACACAGGTCAAGTAACAATCAAACGCTGAAGCAAACATCTACCATTATTGACTAGAAAGTCACTTAAAGAGTTCATATCCTGGTAAAATGGATTTCATCTTTCATGTTTCTAGACTTTACAAAATAGATACCTGTAATGCAAATGGGTTTGATTCAATAAAATATATTCTTTCTTCTATAAAACTGATATTGTGATAAAAGAAATCATGCCAGTAGGCCGTGTCAGTTCCTGGCTGTTACACCTAAAGTACAGACGTATAGGTTACAGTTGTCACATTTTGGTTTTCATGCAAGATGATATTGCCTCAAGTTTTGCCAAAAAGTTGGTGATACTCAAGCTAGAAGATTCAGCATGCCTTTGGTGATGATTCCATGAGAAAATCTTGGCTCAAGCAGTGCTACAACTGCTTCAAAATTGACTGCATCTCAGTGGCAAATGAGGCACACTAAGGCAGGCCATCCATAAGCCAAAATGAGGAGTCAAGCAAATAGTCATGGAAGACTTGTGTAAAAATCAAGGAAATCGCTTACAAAGTGGGAATAAGTACAAGATCAGTGGATTCCATTTTAATGGTGGATTTGTGCATGCGTAGAGCGTCGGCAAAATTCCTCCCTAAGGTGCTGGCAGTGCAGCAGAAGCAACTCTGCATGGAAATCACTGAGGACATGCTGAACTATGCAAACCAAACCAAAACGTTGAGGTCTAAGTACACAGAATAATCATTCTAGAGAGAATAAGAGAGAGAAAGAGAACAGTCGGGGCTAACTGAATAAAAGCAGATCAGCAAATGTAGCCATTGTAAAGAACAGTAACAAGTGTTAAGATTTGACCTAAAAATCATCTTAACAGAAGAAATGAAAATTTTTTTCATATAAGACACACAAAAGAAACAGCAACAAAATGTAAAGACAGAAATGGAAAAAGAAAGGTGACAAATAAAAAAAAAAATTAAATAAAGAAAAACAAACTAGAAATTACCAATGGTTGTTGCTGCTACTACTACTACTACTATCACCACCACCACCACAGTATTAAAACTGTCAGCTGAAGAAATTTCAGCAAGATACATTAGGGGTAAAAAACTTCTAAAAATAGAAACCAGGACGTTTTATTTCTTATGTATTTCCTGGGAAGTGGGTTTCATTTCAAAATTTGTTTTAAAAAGAAAATTAGCATAATGTAGAACATTGCTGTTTCACTTTCTACAAGTTCTGTAATACTAGAAAATAAAACTCATTTGGATGAAGTTATTTACTACTAAAAGTTATAGAACTAAATGGATTAAATGCTTGACAGCAACTAGTTTTTATCCCTCAGTATTCTCAGTTAAAAATTTTGCCATGGTCAATCAAGTCTGTCATTCTGCAGTGTCAAAATAAGCACAAGTAATAATGATACTGATTAAATTGACTAGAAATTTCATTTCTAAAAAGAAGTCTTCTGCTCAGTTTTAGAGAAATATATTAATAGGGATTTGTATATATTACCACCAGCTGAGATGGAGTGTCTATAACCACAACTGGAGGAGGGGTGTATATTATCTACTGGGGAGGGGGTTGTATATTACTACCAACAGGGGAAAGGGGTCGTATATTACTGCCAACTAGAGAGGCGGTTGTATATTACTAGAAACATATATAACCAGTAAATGGTAGGTGGATATAACTACCAGATAAAGTAGAGAAATGAACAAACCACATGATCATCACCAGCGTTTTTATTATTTCTTCTGCTACCAGCACCACAACTCTTCCAACTGTGCTTAACCATCAGTACCACTTCACATACCCTACTATATCTTTTTAGTGAGATTTTCTGCTCATTTGTCTGTTCCTCTTTATACTGATCTCTACATCTAAGGAAGTGACTAGTACTGTTGGAGTAATTGTTTTTAATAATAATCATTATAGATATAGATATTGAACATGCTATATTACATATCACTAAAATTATTTCAACACATCATCCAGCAGTTCATTATTGAATGTTACATATATTATATAATGTAATAAATAATATTGCATTAAATAATATCACTCAGTAATAGTGACATGCATCTCTGCAGTTGAGTAGAGTAAAAGGCTTTTTACTCTACATGTAATAAAGCAGAACAGAAGTCCCACTGTATGAAAGCATTTAGTAGTCAATACCCACAAAGGAACTTTGAAAGGCATTCAATAAGGTCTCTTTTTATTCAGATTTTATCAAAATACCATACACACACACACACACACATCTTTCAAGGCTTATTTTTATAAGTTATAAACATAGATACTAGACTGAGTGTGTGTATATGTATACACACAGACGTATATACTATGTTTGTGTGTGTGTGTGTATATATATATATATATATATATATATATATACACACACACACACATAGTATATACGTGTGTGTGTGTGTGTGTGTGTGTGTGTGTGTGTACATATACACACACTCAGAGTCTGGTGTCTATGTTTATAACTTATAAAAAGAAGCCTTGAAAAATTTGAAGATATATTTTAAATTATGCAGAATTGGAGTTGGGTAATTCTCTAAATTTTCTCAGACTTTACTAGCAAAAGAAAAGGAGAATGGTAAACATCAGACAAAATTCTAAAAACAAATAATCAGAAATTTAATAATGAGCGAAAAAGAGAAAAAGGAGACTATATACACACTTCAAATGAAAGTGTGCGTTTATATGAAGCACTTTTATAATTTGCAACTTAAAATCCTCACTGACACAAATCCCCACCAAAGCCAACTTGCATTTATGCAAGACAAGAACAAATGCTTCACATGTAATGGGATTGGTTCAATTAACTATCTCTCCTATATTTTTGTTGTTTTTGTTTTGTTCCCATAGAAGCACTACAGGAGTGTAGTATCATTGGGCAGTTTCTCCTACCATGTCCATCATTCTTACTATTAATCACTTTTCTGATTGTTATTAAAACAAAAGAGGCTGAAAGAATGATGACTAGAAACAAAATGCAATACCTGATTAAGTAAGAATTAAACTTGTGAACATGCAGTCAGTAAACCAACACTCTTGACTAACTACAAACTGAATTATCAGATCTGATTTAAAGCTTGCCTAGCTACACGAGCAAAAAGAAACTAAAGATGATTCCTTTGTATATGTTTTATGTAGACAGAAGCAGCATTAGGAAAGATAAAATAAAATGTAATGTCCATTCTTTTCCTTTCATGAGTGTTACAGCTATAATGTGGTGATATCAGATATCATATCATAAGAGAATGTATTTCTATAACTTACTGATTTAATAATGTTATCAAGGACATGAGGCAGAATCATCATCATCATCATCATCGTTTAACATCCACTTTCCATGCTAGCATGGGTTGGATAATTTGACTGAGGACTGGTGAACCAGAAGGCTGCACCAGGCTCCAATCTGATTTGGCAGAGTTTTTACATCTGGATGCCCTTCCTAATGCCAACCACTCCGAGAGTGTAGTGGATGCTTTTACGTGCCACCGGCATGAAGGCCAGTCAGGCGGTACTGACAACGACCATGCTCAAAATGGTGTTTTTTACGTGCCACCTGCACAGGGGCCAGTCCAGTGGCACTGGCAATGACCTCACTCGAATGATTTCCTAACGTGCCACCAGCACAAGTGCCAGTAAGGCAACACTGGTAACAATCACGCTCAAATGGTGCTATTTATGGGCCACTAGCACAGAAGCCAGACAGCTGCTCTGGCAATGGTCACGCTCAGACAGTGCTGTTAGTGCTCCACTGGCACAAGTGCCAATCATCGAATATGGTTCAATTACGATTTCGATTTCGCTTGCCCCAACAGCTCCTCGCAAGCAGAGTTTAATGTCCAATGAAGGAGAGGTTAGTATGAGTGCCAGTCGTCGAATTTGGTTTGATTTCGATTCCAAATTCACTTGCCTCAACAGGTCTTTGCAAGCAGAGTTTAGAGTCCAATGAAGTAAAGATACGAATAAGTGAGCTGGCTACACTTCTGGCAGAGGGCACAGATTATGCTCTCACTTGGCTTGCCGGGTCTTCTCACGCACAGCATATTTCCAAAGGTCCTGGTCAGAAGTCATTACCTTGGTGAGGCCTAATGTTCAGAGGTTGTGCTTCACCATCTCATCCCAGGTCTTCCTGGGCCTGCCTCTTCCACAGGTTCCCTCAACTGCTAGGGTGTGGCACTTTTTCACACAGCTATCCTCATCCATTCTCACCACATGTCCATACCAGCACAATCGTCTCTCTTGCACACCACAACTGATGCTTCTTAGGTCTAACTTTTCTCTCAAGGTACTCACACTCTGTCGAGTATGCACACTGACATTACTGACTGAATAATTTGTGATTATTTGTGAGTAATATTTTTTATCTTACTAGAAAATACAATCCAACTTAAATCTGGTCTATTATCATTACACATGATATCAAATGTTAAAACAACTAAAATTATCAAAATACAGTAGCCAATAGAGCAAGCGTACCATCATCCATACAAACACATTTCTCTCCCACCACATCACGATTCTCTCTCACACACTGTCTTGCAACACGAAATACTTCAAGTCTTTGGTCCTCACGGTGCAGAACATTGGCAAACTTTTTCTTATCTGCTTCCCCTCTGGCTAAATAAACCTATCGCCTAGCTTCCCTTCTGGCAGTCTGATACAATTCCCTGCTACCTCCATTCTTCCAGTCCTTCCAAGCCTGTTTCTTTTGTCTAATAGCCCTGTCAACCACATTGTTCAACCACCAAGTTACTTTGGGTCGAGAGGGGACTTTACGCCAGCCACAGATCTGGTTGGTGGCTCTCAGCAGGTTGTCCCATAGAAACCTCCAGTTGTCTTCCACGTTGTGTTATGCCTTATCCCCTTCTATTTCGTCAAATGCTTCAAGTAGTATGTCTCTAAATCTCTGACCATTTGCAGGATCTTTAAGCTTCCAAATCCTTCTCCTCCAAGCCGGTCTACTTCTGGGCATCCTTTTTGCCTTGATCCCGAAGTCGCTAACTACTTATCTGTGTTGAGGGGTACATTCTTTGCAAGGGAAGGTTTTGGCATTTATAAGCCGCCCTCTTTCTCTATTTCTGGCAAGGATGTAGTCAATTTGGCTAGAGTGTCTGCCGGAACGGTAGGTGACTAGGTGACTGGCAGGTTTCCTGAAGTTGGTATTGCAAACCATAAGATCGTTTGCATCACAGAACTCCAGCAGTCTGGTTCCCTCATTGCGGGAACTGAAACCATAGCCTCCATGAATGCCATGGAAGCCACCTGCATGATGTCCAACATGACCCGAAGCCATAGCCTCCATGAATGCCATGGAAGCCACTTGCATGACGTCCAAAGCTAATTTTGTGCAGAGGTTTATCACATTCTTATATCATCCTATACAGATATTTTCGTAGACTACTGTTGCTTTGTAAAAATTTGTTGAAATCACAAAAAGGTATCAAGAATGAATGTAACGAGATATTGGACCTTGCTTCAGATATTGCTTACATTTTTGCTCACTGGTAACATCCAACTCTTATTGTATCTCAAGTACTTTTTTTTTTAATGTGTTTCAAATATAATTATTGTATCCAATTTGAATATTTTAAGGAAAATTATGACCCTTTTAAATACAGAACAAAATCCATCAGCACCAACATGATATCTGATACGCCTTTATGACCTTACAGCACACCCAAAGGAGTGTTACTATCAATGATAAGAAGCATTATAACAAATATCTGGCTGTGTTCAGAAGTATGCGTCTAAATATCATAAATATGAAATAATATATCATTTCTCTCTAGAATAAGATTTAGATCCTAGAAATTCTTTAGAAACCGAAAGAAACATGAAACCCTAAGAAACATGAAATGACATAATTCCAGTTCTTTTACAAACACAGCAAAATAGTCTGAGCTTAAATATTTGCTGGATCTACATAATTTACAAAATGAGTTGTGTTGATATGTACAAAATAATTGATCCAAAAATTCATATAATTAAATTTTAAAAAGCTACATAGTATTTCAAAACAGGTGTGATGGTCATAATGGTTTTTACATGGGCACATGTCAAAAATTTGAAAAAAAATCAATCTCAATATATGCCTAGTATTTTGTTTTTTAATTCTATTGAGATAAGAAAAATAAAAAGTAAAGTTGAACACAAAACTGGAATGAAATTAAATTTTGCAATATATTTAATGTCAAACCTTATCGTGTCAGAATTTGTTGTTTCATAATATCAAACAAAACCAACAGAATTTAATATATTTCCTGCTGCCAAATATTAATCTAAATAAATAGTTGGAATGGAGGAAATACAATAAAAATCAATAAGGAACAAAAAAAATATATTACCTTAAGTTCAATATTGAAACAATGAAGAATATTCCTTTCTTTTGAATAGAAAGATCATTTTGTATATGGAAGGTGAGTGTACATTGCAGGTACTTATTTTATCTTACCAGGAGGGATGAAAGATAAGTATAAAGTGTCTTGAATAACGACAAAACTAAACACAGACATCTGATGGTACAGATGTGGAAAAGTTTGCTTCAACATGAAATGTCAAATTTTCCCCAATAATATACAAGTAACATGTCAGTCAAATGAAATTCAGTTTCATTTTACGGAATTCCATGTTACCACAAACATTCCACATCATCTCCGTAACATGAACAATGTCTGCATTCAAACATTTAGTCTAGCAATTAAGTTATGGCAACCAATCTATTCTCTCTGGCACCCTTAAAGGAGAAATTCATTTACCTTTTATTTAAGTCATTTTACTGCAGCCATCTTGGGGCACCACCTTGAAGGATTTTAGTTGGATAAATCAACCCCAATACTTTTGTTAATTCTATCAGTCTCATTTTCCAAACTGTTTAAAGGTCATAAACACACCAATACCAGTTGTCAAGTGATGGTGGTGTTGGGGGACAAACAGGCACACACACACACCACGACAGGCTTCTATCAGTTTCTGTCTACCAAATCTACTCACAAGACTTTGGTCACCCAAAGCAATAGTAGAAGAGACTTGGCCAATGTTCCACGCAGTGAGACTGAACCCAGGGCCATGTAGTTAGGAAGCAAACTTCTTACCACAAAGCCACACCTGCAGGCAAGAGCATCTTTTGTTGCTCAGTCCCTGGTCAGCCTTATTCAAGCAGCAGACTATGATCAAAGATATTCCAACAGTAACCATTGCAAGTATTTATGGGGGGGGGGGACACGATTGCATCATCTATTATGTTCTTTCCTCAATTACGACAGTGTAATGTTGAAAGTTTTTGCCATTTTTAGCAGGGTGAGTAACAACAGAAACTCCCAAATTTGCTGTTGGTATTTTTGTTTATTAGGTGAATGAGGTGTCAAAAATGTGACTATGCACTATTTTTAAAAATGACAATTTTTATTATTGGTTTGGCAGATTAGTTACAATGTTGGAAAAAAATGCTTTGCAGTATTTGCTTCAATTAACATTCTGAGTTCAATTCCCACTGAGGTCAACTTAGCCCTCATCACACTGGATTCAGTGTCACTCAAGTACTGTGATCAATAGTACTGACTAACCCCCTTCCCCTCAAAATTGTGAGCTGGCAGAATCGTTAGCATGCTGGGCAAAATGCTTAGTAACATTTCATCCATTTTTATGTTCTAAGTTCCAATTCCACAGAGGTCAACTTTGCCTTTCATTCTTTCAAGGTCAATTGAACAAGTACCAGTTGAGCACTGTGGGTCAATGTAATCAACTAGCCCCCTGCCATCAAATTTCAGGCCTTGTGCCTATAGTAGAAAGGACTTGTTATATCAAGATCAGTGGATTAGCAATAGTAAATCATCAGTTCATATGCCCTGCATCCCTTTTACATTTTTAGTTAGAATCTTGCTGAAATTGACAACTTTTCATCCTTTGGAAATGAAAATAAGTTCTAGTCAAGATTTAGGCCAACACAGTGAATTCTTCACTTCCAAAACATAGCTTCACCATCATCATTATAATTGTCATCATTATTATTATTATTATTATTTAGTTTCATGAACAGGTGTGGTGTCCAAAGCATATTTGTGGAATCAATATAATTAATGTTTACCTTGAACCTCTACAGACCATTGCCTGTAAGAAAAACCAAAATCATGGGAGAGGTTCCAAGGGGTTGCAATCCTGAGAAAAAAAGATTGAGTTGTGTTGTCTGAAGAAGATAAAATCAAGCAGGCATAAGATATAACTTGATACTGCAAAAGGGAGTGAAGACCATTATATTTTGCATGTGGTAAAGTTTGTCCATAGTACTCTGCCATCTGCACCAAATCCATTATTTTACTTTAGTTTGTATATATTGATGAATGACAAATTAAGATAGAATCACTTCTATTCACATAAATTTTGTGACCAATTAAGATTCCTTAGTTCTATTATGTCAGTGACTTGCTTGAAATAATAGTTCTCACTGCAATGTGAAATGACTGGAACAGAATACTGCAGTAGTTATGAATTAGGTACTGAAAGTGGACCTGACCTATTACACTAATCACTAACTTTCATAGATAAAGGAACATGTAAAATGCAGAATTCACAGTCAGAAGCCAAATATTGGTAATTAAACTACACTCCTTCATCATTCATTTAAAATAGGAACTCCAGTATTCCATGATCCATTTGTTCAAGTTCCATTAAAGTGGGAGAAATGAATAACTCAAAACTTCTTTGGAAAAGTTTGAACTCTAAACTACAAATAAAAGTTTTCAAATTTCAAAACCAAGTCACCCGTGATGAGTTAAGACAGTTTCTATGTGGTTGCTCAAACCTGCTATAAATAGCAGCCAAATCTCCCTTGCATGACACCCTACCACATTATAAGCATAGTACACATTGGGTAATTTAGACCCAGAGATAATGTCTGGGGTGGGGGGGGTAGGGGACACCAGGCACCTTTGTCATTGGTTTATTCAATTGGAGCCATTCTGAGATCCAAGACAAAAACGTTAGCCAGATGCATATGTGAAATCTTTATTGGGCATTAAACTTGTTCAGTTTAATATAAATCTCTATAAGTCTGTCTAAATCTACCCTCATAATGATACTGAAGCACTCACAGGCACTAGTCAACTTGAAGCTATATTAGAGGACACTTGCTCAACATATATTGAGCACTTCCATGTTTTTGTATAAAACAAAAATGTTTGTGCATGTCAGTAACAATGTTATTAAATCTATACCATAGTTTTATCCAGATATTTGAATAAATCATGAATAAAATTTACTGTTATCCAGTTGAATATATTGCCAGAGCATGGATTAAATCTCACATCTACACTTTACCAACAATGTTTATTGGCCACTTTGTTATGTGCATAAACCCCAACACAAAAACATTTTCACCTGGCAACTGAAATTCATGTATTCTCAAATTATTTTAAAATTATCAAAAATTATATAATGATTAGATTATTATACACTTTGTAGTTAACTAAGCAGGTTTCTATAACTCTTTCTGCCTTCAAATTACTACAAAGCTGAAATATCATGACAAATCTATCTCACTAATTTATAGATAAGCTGATCATAAAATAAGATTAAAATTTAGGTTTTAACAATGCAAAATCATTTGTTTTTTGTTCTTTATTAATAAATTCTCTGTAGATTAAATATATTTTTTTTCTTTGAAATGCAATTTACAGTTTTCAATTTTTCATAGTGACTTTAAAATTATTTTTGCAACAATTTGAACATATTTTCAGTTTCATAGCTAAGGCTGTAATTAGGTCTTCAGTAAACTGTTTTCCATTTTTCTGGCTTGAATTATTTTCTAGAATAATACAGACCTGTACAACTTCATCTGTTTCAAACAGTATATTTGTATTCATTAACTCCTGCCAGTATGGAAAGTGGATGTTAAATTATGAGATTATATATATATATTCTTTTATTCCTTTACTTGTTTCATTCATTTGACTGCAGCCATGCTGGAGCACCACCTTTAGCTGATCAAATCAACCCCCAGGACATTCTTTGTAAGTCTAGTACTTATTCTATTGGTCTCGGGACGCAAACACCAACATTGGTGTCAAGTGATTGGGGTGGGAACAC
The DNA here is from genome assembly GCF_001194135.2 of Octopus bimaculoides. NCBI lineage: Eukaryota > Metazoa > Mollusca > Cephalopoda > Octopoda > Octopodidae > Octopus > Octopus bimaculoides. The sequence goes on along the minus strand of NC_068996.1, from coordinate 27,750,777 downwards.
ACACACACACACACACACACACACACACACACACACGATGGGCTTCTTTCAGTTTCTGTCTATCAAATCCACTCACAAGGCTTTGGTTAGCCCAAGGCTATAGTAGAAGACACTTGCCCAAGGTGCCATGCAGTTGTACTGAACCCGGAACTATGTGGTTGGGAAGCAAGCTTCTTACCACACAGCCACTCCTGTGCCTATATATATATACTGGAGTAAGCACATGAAATGTGCAACAAGGTGGAAAAAATAGTATGTATATGTCCACACACATTCATAAACACATATATGTAAGACCACTCCCATCAAGAAACAGTTGATATTTGAATTTAAATTTTATATACACACATACACAGTTTCAGGTATTTCCATAGTTAAAATTCAGCATGCTAACCTTTATTCTAACTCCAAATATTCTGTACACCATGTAATATGATGGGGTTATAAATCAAATGCCAAATTCAATTCCTTCTCCCACCCAAAATAATAGACAGTTAAAAATGTGCAACAGAAGGGTAGTTTGTCTCAGCGCGTGTGTGTGTGTGTGTGTGTGTGTGTGTGAACGTACAGCATCTAGTGATGAAACAGAGGAGAGACCCATTGAAGAATTAATAAGTAAACTAATCCAAGCAATATATTACAAGCTTTTCGCTTCGTTTACTAAATAGAACTATCTCCTCCAGTGGTAACCACAGTACCATAAAATGAGGTTCATAATCTGTTTTTGTTAAAGGAGGTTTTAAAATGGGAGCACATCTTATGTATGTATACAGATCCTATATCTATACTTATGAACTGTATATGTGAGTTCTATATGACCTAATATATGTACATCTATGTTCTACAGGCACATACATACATGTAACTATTTAAGATGGGTTCCATCACAACAGATGAACTCCACATAGGGTATCTAGGGTAGGGTCCACCAAGATGAGTAACATCTAGCTCTCTCCAAGCAGAACCTTACCTATATTCAAAAACTCTGAAATCACAAGAAACATCTGCCAGTCATACAAGGAGTTGTAAAGGGAACTTCTATGCACCTATTCAACTTGCTAGAAATAGCAACCAAACTCCAGATCACACCCTACCATCTTTAAGAAAAGAACACACTGAAAAATCAAATCTTAAATTTACTCTATGTTAAAAAAAGAATAAAACAACAAAGAGGGTTATCATAGCTGGAATGCCTTTGACCTTAAGCTTACAGAACCAGAGCAGGAGCTAAACAACAATAGTAACCTAAATTTATACATATTTACACAGCATAAGCAATACTAGTAAAAGGATTTGCACTAACAACCCACTGCAGCTGGTCATCTGTGGATCTCTAAATATGTCCCTGCATTGTGAGTATGAATAAAAAAAAATATATAAAGCTTAAGAAGTATTTGCCAAATTACTTTGAAAAATGTAAATGAATGAAAATGATTTTCCCCTAAACATATGGTCTGTATTTAAATGTACTTTGTACAGTTAAAGTTGCTAATATCTGAAAGAGACTGTGTTGGCATGACCGTCTGTGAAAGTACTTTCATTGTAATTTTTACCTTTCATATAAATTTGATTTTGTTTTTGTTTTTTTCTGTCACCCAAAGATCATCTTGTTTAGGGCTAGGATACATACTTCAATATCCAAATAGCTTAGTTATTAATGATTACAAAAAAAAGTCCAAGCTTCATTAATTTCTGACATACTTAACAAAATAAGAAACAAAAAAAACACTCAAACTAGTTAAAACAGAAGTAGTTCTTCCTCCCACTCCACCCACCAGAATGATAGTACTGCAAAATAATTAGTTTAAGAAACTTAAAGAAAAAGAAAACTTCTTTTTCACAAATAGCTCTGTAGTCCACAATGGTTCCATTTCACAAAACCTGTGGGTGTGTGGGTGTTAATGGCATTGGCACTTTAGTCTGATATTAGTAACATTAAATTGAATAAGAGAAACTACTACTACATGAACAAGACTATCACATGTTAATCTCTCAGTAATGACTGCTATTTTCCAGACAATTAAAACTGAGACAAAGTAGCATTTGGTTCTTTGGACCAAAAAGTCAAAGTTCCTGTAGTGAATAGTCTTAAGTCTCTCATACATAGTTTGAAGATGTATTGAAGGAGAAAAAAAAACTTGTAAACTACAGTGCTGCTAAATTTTGATTAAACACAACAACCCACCCACCCACACACACACACACACCACACCATCCTCATTGTTTAAGAGCATGCAGAGTTGGCACACAGTTACAGAAAATGCTTCTTGTGATTAGCAATTAGCAAGAACATTAAGAAGTTTTAAAATGGAAATGTTCCACCAAAATGTTAATTGCAGATATCCAAGTGGGTGTGTCACATCTAAGTCCTCCAGAAAATAAAATTTATCATTTTTATGTTAACCAATAATGCCAGTTTTTACATATTTAGATATTTACATCAGAATGTAATTAACTCTACATGTCTGGAGAGAAGCAATATAATCCATAAATCCAGCACACAAGCAATTTGATCCACACTTCTTAGTGTACCATTTAAAAAATTTTTTTTTAATTTTCATAGTGTGTAATAGTCAGTAATGGATTTGCAATATATATTATATACCTTATGTCATCTTAATTTAAGTGTTTATAGCTACTGACTAGGTATATCAGCAAAGAAAAAAAAAGACAACTGTATAGTTGGAAATAATTCGTGTAAATGCAATTTTATATAATGTTCTGCACATTCAGACTGTGCGATTTCTGAATAGCATAGCAGCATGTTGCTTGGAGAAACAAACAATATGAGTAACTACAGTTTTTTGAAAAATCACATGATTATCCAGAAGTTATTTCAAATCTGCAGAGATTGCAGTTTACACATACTTTGGTAGTTAATACTGTGAATATAACTTAACTGTTAACATGGGCTTAACGATTTTAGATAAGAATGTGACTCACACTCTGGCTAATCTTCATTTTATCAGTGAAGCCTAGCTCTGTAAGACTTGACTGAAATATCCTATCATTCGTCTTAAAAAGTCTGCCATATTCTTGTAGAATCTTTAACCAGCTTGTAGTTAATATTTAGAACTCCCATTTTCAACATGCTCATACGCCCACTAAATACTTCGCAACCAAACCAAAGTTCCTAGTCATTTTCTTAAGTCAATTGTACAAAAAATATGCAACACACTGCACTTAACTGAGGAACTTTCAGCCACATTTTTATATTTTTAAAAATATTTTCAAACTCTCTCTCTCTGTGAGAGAGAAAAACACAGATTATCAAATAAACTGATGAAAGTATGAAAAAAATGTCCACAATAAAAAGCACAGTTTACTGTTGAGAATATAAGATTAAAAAGAGAGGAATGCCACATGTATAATAACCCAACAAGACAAATTTGCAAGATGAAAATAAAAAAAAAAATCACCAAAGCATCAAGCTTTCTTGAAACGATTATCAAGAATAGAGTAAAACCTGAAATCTAAGGAAATGGTGAATGTTTCCATTCCATTCACAACAAATTAATCAATATAAGACTTCAAGAAGTTCTTTTGCCATGATAAGTGTAAAATCTAAAATACCAGACTTTGCTCTTCATCTGAAAGTAGATGGAGAGTTGAAAAGTGATGACTCTGAACTGAAGGCAAACATTGATCATACCAAGAAGATTTATATTTAAACAAATCTAATACTCTTGCAATTAGCAAGTTAAGTCTTTCACAGAACTTAGACATCCAATCTCTTTTCCAGTTGTTTATAATAATTATTTACATGATAGGTGCAGGTATGTCATAGTAATTAAGAAGTTTGCTTTCCAACTGCACGTTTTCAGTCTCAGCCCCACCTGGGAAAGTGACGTCTTCTCTGGTCCCAGGCTAACCAAAGACTTGTGAGCGGATTTGGTAAACAGAAGGGAATGCTTGTGTGTGTGTGTGTGTGTGTGTGTGTGTGTGTGTGTGTGTGTGTGGGTGTGTGTGTGTGTATGGATGAGAGCACATATGTGTGCCATTGTGTGATACTTGCAAATGAGTGTCACTATCATACACAGTGTGGCCATTCATTTCTCATATCCTGCAGAAACAAGTCTGCTATTGGAAAATATTGCCTAGCTTGGTTGGAAATAAAGGTTGGCAACAGGAAGAAAAACCAACAGTAGAAAATGTCCAATAAATTCCATCTGACCCAAGCAAGCACCAAAAAGAAGACATTAAAACAATAATATTGAAAGCAGTGGAAACAGTACCACAGAAAACTAAATTCCTTTCAGTATTTAGTTACATCCATCCTGCTATGCCAGTAGTTGTAAAACACTGCAAAGGATATTTAGATGTGCCTTGGATTTGTTTGTTTGGTCTTTTTTTTAATAGGATTTAAGGCTTTAGAAAATTCATAATTGCTTGAGTATCTTGAAAAACATTTTTGTTCTACACAAATGTGACTGGTAAAACAAAGTAAACTAGTTTTCTGTATTTTTCTTTTCTAAATTAATAACTGTAAACAATTTAATTTTCCACACAAAATGCACCAGTGATTTTTAACTTTCTATACAAAGTCTTTTTTTATTTGAGGTCTAGTGCACCACCAAGTGAAAAAAATTGAGAATTACTGCCTTATGCTCTGAGTTCAAAACTACCAACAGTTGACTAGGCCATTTTGGAACTGATAGCTTAATATACAGTGTTGGCTCATTATATCATCATCATTTAGATCTGTTGTCCATGTTTGTCTGAGTTAGGTGGTTTGACCGGGGCTGGCAAGCTGGAAGGCTGCACCAGACTCCAGTCTGATTTGACATGGTTTCTATGGCTGGATGCCCTTCCTAACACCAACCACTCCAAGAGTGTAGTGGGTGATTTACATGCCACTGGCACGAGTGCCATTTACATGACACCAGTATCTGCCATGACTGCGATTATACTTGGCTTGATAGGTCTTCTCAAGCATGATGTAATGCCAAGATCTTGGTCATTACCTCTGTGAGGCCCAACACTTGAAAGGAGCTCTTCACATGCCACCAGCATCAGCCACTTTTGCCTCTGGGAGGCCCAACACTTGAAAGGTGCTTCATATATATATATATATATATAGCAGCTTCAATTAATTTGTAGTCTTTTCCCATTATAAGGAGATCCATCTTGCATTTATTTTACTGTAGGTATAAGCAGAAACAAAGATGCAGCTGATATTCACAAATATCACCATCTTTAGGCAATATTTGTCATTTTAACCCTCAAGCAAAGTTTTGGAACCTAGTTATAGAACATTTTTTTTTTTTTAAATCGTATGCCAAGTACAGAAAGGAGAAAAAAGACGTTTGTGAGATAAAGAGAAATGCAAAGAAGAATTTTTGCATTGTGCTACCTGAAATAAATCCAAACTTCAGAAATGCCTAAAATTCAAAGACTTATTTTCTTACATTTGTCTTTGTATGGCTTCTACATTTATTTTCATGTGTGAGAAGATTCTGCAAATTTAAGCAGAATTTTTTAAATTAAATATTTTTAATTTACTTATTTTCTGTTAAATTCAATACAAACCCAAACTGGTACAATATCTTTTACTCATTTGTCACTAAAAGGCACTGTGCTAGAGCACTGCTGTAAAGAATTTTCATTGAACAAATTAATCTCAGTATTTTTTCTTTTTAAACCTGGCACTTATTCTACTTGTTGCTTTGGCTGAACTGTTAAGTTACAGAGATGTAAAGACACCAACACCAGTCATCAAGTGGTGGTAGGGGACAAACACATAAACAGGCTTCTTTCAGTTTCCATCTACCAAATCCACTCACAAGGATATTGTAGAAGACACTTGCCCAAGGTGCTGTGATGTGGGATTGAACCCTTGGGAAGCAAACTTCTTACCATACAGCCATGCTTGCACTTGTACTCAAATTTTTCCAATTTTAATCAAAATTTGTCTCGAGTTAAATACAGGGTATTTTTCATTAGAAAATATGTCAAATATAAAAGGTAAAATATACTTCATTATGGTTGAACTTGTTGTTAACCCAGCAAAGTTGATAACAGAAATAAAAGCATGGCTGTGTGGTTAAGGACTTTTATTTCATAATCATGATTTAAGCTCAATACCACAGCATGGCATTTTCAGCTCATGTTTTCTATTAAAACCTCCAGTTGATCAATACACCTTGTGAGTGAAATTTGGTAGACAGACACTGAATGGAAGCCAGTAGTATCTATGTTCGTTTTATATCCCATAATTTAGTAATTTAATAAGAGATTTAACAAAATAAGTACCAAACTTAATATGAACAGGAATCAATATACTCAACTAAACACTTGGAAATGATGCTGCAATCTAATGACCAAAACAAGGATAGAACAAAAGAGTAACTTAAGGATTAAATTTACAAAATTCTCATGAATAAGAGAAAGGTTAATTATACAACTTTGACACTGTGTGTGTGT
>NC_068996.1:27743592-27744299 GCF_001194135.2 Octopus bimaculoides | reverse complement strand
GGGGGGGGGGGTCATGCATGTAACAGCTTTGCAAGAAACTTGATTTCAACTAACTGATCGATAAGTAGCCAACTGCACTGACTAAAGGCCAAAGCTTACAATTTTTTTTTTAATTCTTGAAAAACCAAAATATGATCACATATAAAACATGTACAAAACTGACAGCTAGTATCATTGTCAAGACGCTTTTTTCTTTACCGTCTGTCCTCTTGCACATGACCCAAATCTCATTATATTTGATTTATGAAATGATTTTAATAGAGCAAGAACAAACTTGATGAGGTTCAAGATTAAAATCCATCCAAAATACAGAGATTTCTGAGAAACAGAAGAGAAAAAATTTTTGTATGCTTCTAAATGAATGCTTTATTTTTCAGATCCTAACGCGCTTAAAACTGATGAGCAAACCTTGACCACAATGAAATGAACATAAATGTATAAGCAAGGGGGAATTATAATTGATAGACAGGAGGAGACAAAGAAAATAAAAGGGAGAGAATGCAGACAGTCAAGACGGAGAGGACTGTAGAGTTAGTTCATATGAAGCAAATAACAGAAAGGGATGAAGATTATACATAATTTCAGATAAAATGTCAGAAAAAAACTGAGAGTAGCATACTGGAATACATTTTTATTCACAGCAGAATAATAAAATTTATTGCGCTAATGTTTACATATATATATATATACACACACACACACACACA
>NC_068996.1:27742894-27743492 GCF_001194135.2 Octopus bimaculoides | reverse complement strand
TACATACATACATACATACATACATATATATATATACATGTATATATATACACACATACACACACAGACTAACGCGTGCACACAAGCATGCACAAACACACATGTACACAAACATACATATATATGAATACATACATACAGACGCACACACATATATCACACATACACAAACTATAAATGCCAGAAAATTCTATTTGTCCAATATAGTAGACAGATCTGCAAACGGAAACGAATTTCAAACAGTAGTCGTACATTTAAAGTTGTAAATCTTAAGACGTTATACACACCTACGATAATGATGAACATAAGATGTAACAACTGAATGTCTCTGCACAAAATAGTCACCTTTCATTCACACAACACCCAGTAGAACTGGTTTTAAATCTAAAAATAAAAATATTTAAGATAGTTTTGACAGAATTTCTTCTATAACGATCATTATCCTCTACTGATTTCTCTCACACAATTGATACAAGGTTTGTGTATATTCAGAAAAAGTAAAATTTACTCATCCCTAGAATATAATACATAATTTGATCCCAAGAAGATGGAAGACAAACTTGAAGCAGTAGTTAGAATAAAGTTTTCCTTTTTTTTT
>NC_068996.1:27736118-27742815 GCF_001194135.2 Octopus bimaculoides | reverse complement strand
GGGGGGGGGGGGTCTTAATTGATTACTGCTTCTGCAACATACCTCTTTTCATTATAACAAAATAAAAACAACATCGCAGGGACACAAACATACAAAACAGGCTTCTTACTGTTTCCAGCTACCAATTTCATTCACAACGTATTGATAAGGCTGAAGCAACACTAGAAATGCCTGCCCCCAGTGGAGAATGAACCCAAAACCACATAGCTATGTCTACATTTTAATGTCCACTTTCCAATTTCACATTAGTCAGAATTTAATAGGACAGACTTTCTACATCCAAGTGTTCTCCTTGTCACCAACCCTAACCGGTTTCCAAGAAAGATATTTCCCATAACATATTTTCATAGATATATGAAGTTAAAAGCAAAGAGACGGTAATATAAACTCATATACGATAGGCTTCTTTCGGCTTCCATCTATCAAAATCCACTCAGAAGGCTTTGGTTAACCCAAAGTGACATGTACCAGAACTGAACATATGGTTGAGAAGCAATCTTCTCGCCACATAGTCATGCCTGTACCTATAAGTTAATGGGATACCACACCACCACCTAAACTGTCAATGGTACAATCACATCATTGTAAACGTGTTAAATGATTTAGTCCAGTTCCAGTTACATGTTAATACCATGGTGTTAATACAAATAACTTGTGCAAATAGAAACATCTTCATTATTGTTGTTTTACATCCATTTTCCAGCAGGTGTGGTTAGGACAAGTTTTCCGAGTCATCGTTTTATGGTTAGATGTCCTTCCTGTTGCCAGCCCATACTCGCCTATTACAATATCACTCAAAAATGTAACAACAGCAATAATATAATTGCTACTTTCTTATCATGCTGAGTTTAAATCCTATGAAGCTAGAGGAAACCACAGACACCTACTCCAACAGAAATCCACAAACTAAAAACTTCAATTACCTCTTCAATTGTCATTGGATTAAGGTCCCAGTATCTATTACATGTGATGATTAATGTGTAACTGTCAAATTCAGTATTTCTGAAGGGGAGGAGAGAGGAGTGGTATCTAAGGATTAATAAAAGGGCACTCAAATTGCCATTTTTGTCTTCACATTAAAGACATTAAAGAAGAAAGGGGAGCTGGAAGGGAGCTCAGAAATTCTCACCACTATTTTGAAGATAGAGCTGACTTTTGTCAATTTGGGAACTACTGGTCTAATCCATGTTAATCCACCAATAGACCAGAAACATCCAACTACCTCAGTCAACTTTGCTATTTGATCTAGGACCCTGAATAGCGATTACTCAAATGTAACCAAAGTTATCTTTAGCTTCTAATATACAGCCAATGAGAAGAAATGATAATAGTAGTAGCTCTGTTGTGTTTTATATACTTTCACATAAGGAGTTAATAATCAGCTGACAATCTGACCTACTAACGACAATAATGATTTCTCACATATGGTTCATTGAGTCAACCCAGTTTGCTTAACATTTTTAATGTCATCGACCCAACAATGAAAATTAATATAACCACCGTTACGATTCAAAGTGCACAGAAAGCTGTTTCTGTAAAAATTACTTGTGACATATGCAAAGAAAAAAACTTCAAAGAGTAAAGAAATTGTCAGTAGTAATGTTCTTGTTTTTCCCAACAGTAATAATGGTAAATTCTACTGGATTAAAGTGTAGGAACATGGTTGTGGACACAATTCACAAGGAGAAGCAAAGACAATGATGCAACATTGAAGTAGTAGTAGTAGCAATGATAACATTAGCAGTAGTAGCAACAGTTGTAACAGCAGTAGCATAGCAGTAACAGCAGCCATAGTACTAACAGTAGCAGTAATAAGTCATTAGACATATACCCAAGTTCTGTTTTAAGCAGACCTGTACCTAATCTCTATTTGAATAGGATTTCAGCTCATAAATTTCATGAGCTTACTAGTTCTAAAAGAAGCATTTACATTTTCCAACAATAGAATTCTGGGAAACCTTCCACTACAGAGGTCAGGATGAGCTGGAAAGCTGTGAGCAGATGAATATGCAATGTTGTACTGAGTATATAGATGTGTCATCAGTTTCACTTCAGCAGGTCACTTTGCTACATTTGTCTATAATAAGCCTTGGTGTGGAGGAGAAAGACAAAGCAGTAAGAGAACTACTACATCATAGCAAATATAACACAAGATTTGGTGGGAAAAGCTCCTGTACAATCAGACAAGAGCATGACAAACAGCTAGCTGTTATCCACTAGAATCCAATATGTCATTAAATAAATATTCTATTGCAGCTTTGGAAAGGTAAAAAGAGTCAATGTGTCTAACTAGTCACATTTGCTAAATTTTTTAAATAATTTTAAAAATTACATGGAATCCTACCTAAACAAATAGCTGAGTGGAATTTTCTAAACATCATAATCACAATTTTAAAGTTCACTTTTCCATGCTTGCATGGGCCACAGAATTTGCTGAGGTAAGTTTTCCACAACTAGATGTCCATTCTGTCACCAACTCACTAGTTTCCAAGCAAAATAATATATTCCAGTGACTGGACATGTTCTCATAGCAGATGAACAAATGTAACTGCCTGTATGACAGTTAAATGCATGATGTCAAGAAAAAGAGGTGCAGACATACACACAGGCTTCTTTCAGTTTCCATTAACCAAATCCACTCAAAAAGCTTTGGTTGACCTAGGACTATAATAGAAGACATGCCCAAGGTGCCATGCAGTGGAACTAAACCTGAAATAGTTGAAAAGCAAACTTAACTACAGCCTATGCTTGTGCTTCTATATTTAACATTAATCCATAATCGATATGTGATCTCTGGCTACTGAACTATCAGTAATTCATTTTACATGTCTTTACATACCGGCTTGGGTTAGATAAATACTTATTGAGGTATTTTACAGTCCTTCTTGTTGCCAACCCTTAACTTTTTTAAATAAGGATTTTTTAAATCCATTTGTCTTCAACAGTATATTTATAGAATTTAAGAGAAAATAACCTCACCATTTCACTCAAATAGTTTCATTCATTTCATGTGAAATGTAAACAGACACATCATTTAACATCCATCGTTAGATAGTACAAGGTTAGATAGTACAAGGTTAGATAGTACAACAGGATCTGAAGAGTTACAGGGCTGAGACACACTCTAATATCTGCTTTGGAATGGTATTATGACTGAATACCCTTCTTAACACCAACTATTTTACAGTGTGTACTAAGCGGGGGGAGGAGCACATGTAATGATCACAACTAGCAAAACTAAGAATATGCAATATAATTCTAGGCAGGGTGACAAGGAAGGCGAGATGAGAGGAACAGATTTATAGTTGTGATGGGGTGGTAGTGGAGAGAATAACAAACATTTGGAAGAGGTGCGGGGTAGGGAACAGGGGAAATGAGAGGTATTAATGTCAGGGGCTATTGAAAAAAATGGAAAAGTGGTAGAGTGGTCTGTGTAGGGGAGGGTTTAGGACTATCCTATATTACAAGGGTGAGTGTGAATGGAAGGTGTCAGGAGGAGAGAACAAAAAGGAAGCATTAGACAAATGATGAATAACCATGAAATAGTGATTCAATGTAAAAGAGGGGAAACATGCACACACACACACACACACACACACACACACACACGACAGGCTTCCATAATGTCCATTTACCAATTATTCCAATTGCAAGGTATTGGTTAGCTCGTGATAAAATTCAAAACCATGTAACTAAAAAGGTTATCTCTAGTGGTCAAGTATCCATCATTGATGAGACCAAGGAAGGCTGAAATCACATTACCTGGTGATCTCGGAGCTGGAGATGACCAGGTTTTATCTCTACTAGCAATATAAACAAGAAAGCATTTCGCACCAAAATGTCACTATGAGAGTTTCTCTCATGGTAACTACGACAGTAAAGTTTGTTCTAACAGAACATCCATGTTGATGTGGGAATAAATATGACCTCCTCGTATTAATACTGCCTCTGTCACATATTTTTACTAATAAAAAAAAAACTATATCCACACAGCCATGTCTACACCTCAAATATTGAATCAATATTATTTCTGACTGAAATATCCAAAATTATTGTTAAATGACATGTGGCTGAGTGGTGGTGGTGGTGATGATGGATTCTTCCTTAAAGATAGCTATGGCTTATTGATTTCTAATAGACATTGACTTCTAATAAACAAACAGCCACAAATTTTGAAGGGAAGAATAGAGATCATAAATTATTTCTTGATGGATACTTATTTTATTGACCCTGGATGAATGAAATGAAGGCTGACTTAAGCAGGAACTACTTTACAGAATGTAGTGAATCTTTTTCTTTCTTTACTTAGAACCAGCAATGGTTAGGTCTGCAAGTAACTCACAAGATTCCTCAACTAAGGTGGAGAGTGGTACTGAGGAAAGTGGCTTTATGCCAGGTGATTAGAGGTTAAAGTATGGTGTTTGCTGTAGGAAAGACATGGTTATCCCAGTTGGGAGAGATGGTGGTGAGAATGTATCATAGCACACCTTCAAGATACAGGAAGGTGAATATAAGAAAAATGGAATGCTTGTGACAGCAGAAAAACAGAGCCATCATACCAGCATGGGAAACAGAGATTAAAGGATGACATACATATGTCCTGTCTTGTTACATAATTTAAAAGTAAATTTATGCTTGGTAGTCCATGTAGTTTTCCTTGTGAATATTATGGACCACATTCTGAAATAAAATAGACCACATATAAAAATATGCAAATGTCCAAAATCTTTGTCATTGAGTCACCATTAAATGCTCTATCATGAGCAAATCAACATAGTTAACTATGGTCAGAAATTATAAACAGGAATAAAATTATTTTCAGATGATCAGGTACCTATAGATTTGTGAATAAAGTTTCTTACCCAAAGATATACATCCAAAAGTCCTTCTGTGGAATTTGAAATTGTAATCAATCAGCAAGTAACTCAATGTTACCAATTTAAGCATTTCTATGGAACTAATAATTGCTAATTATGAACTTCTATAAATCTTTATACTTTTGCTGAACCCTACAATTTCTATAAAGGAAATGACATGAAATAGTGATACTAAGTTTCTAACGAAATTGAGAATTGACAATTTGGGTGCTCAATTGAAACCCTTCTATGTCTTAACTTGAGAACACCATAAAAAGAAAATGTAACAGAGGCCCCTATTTCTTATTCTCACTCACTGAACTATGTTTATGAAAAGTTAAAGCAGAAAATTGACATTCCACCATAATTCCATTAAATAATCTAAAAAATGATACATTACTAAAAAATTAACAAAGCAAGAGAAAATTCTCTACATAACTTATTCTTTGTGCTGGTTTCAGTCATTGGACTGCAGCCATGTTGGGGTGCTGTCTTGAAGGGTTTAGTTGAACAAATCAACCTAAGTACTTATTTTTAAGTTTAGTACTTATTCAATTGGCCTTAATTACCAAACTGCTGAGTTACAGGGACATAAACAAACCAACACCAGATGACAGGACAAGCAGTGGGGTTAGATGACAAACGCAGCCGCCCACCCACACACAGACTTCTATAGTTTCCATCCACCAAAATCAAATTACAAGGCATTGGTTGACCTAGAACTATAACAAAAGACGCTTGCCGAAGGTGCCATGCAGTAAGACTGAACCCAAAACCTTGTGGTTGCAAAGTATGCTTCTTAAACACACAGCCACGTCAGTGGCTTACAAAAACCAAGAATATATTTCGATATGCAAGCAGTATTTGAATGCATTTTATATTACTTACTGCCATTAGTAATAATTGAATATACTTTCATTGTCATGATAGTGTCTGCATGTGTGTCTAAATGTTCATAATTTGTGCTTCACATGAAAATAGTGTTGAGTTATAAACTGAACTATCTTGGTAATTTTCTGTCAACAAATCATCATTTAGTTTTGCACTTTCATTGACATACATGGAATAAGAGAGAGAGAGAGAGAGAGAGAGAGAGAAAGAGAGAAAGAGAGAGAAAGAGAGAGAAAGAGAGAGAGAGAGATAAAGAGAGAAAGAGAGAGAGTTACCTTCAAAAAACAAGTGACAGGAAGGGTATTTAACTATAAAACAATGCCTCCCTAATGTATTACTGTAACCCATGCTAGCATGGAAAAAAATGAGCATTAGAACAAGTGGATGAATAACTACCAATAGCTGAAAGATTTTGTGATGCAACTATATGTATAAAAATATTTCTCTAAATATATATGGTCAGTATTAGAATATATTGTATACTAATGACTATTACTATAGTTACCAATATGTTAAAAGATGTGATACTTAATTATATATTTGAATATTTTTACATGTCAATGATATTAAGACTGTATTTTATAGTAATAATTATCATAACCACCATGTGCTGGCGCCCCTGGAATGGCTCTTGTACGGTGCCGTTGTAGGATTTTCGAGCGAGATCGTTGCTGGTTCCCCTGGACTGGCTCATGTGCAGGCGACATATGAAATCTTTCGAGTGAGATCGTTGCCAGTGCCCCTGGACTGGCTCTTGTGCGGGGCTGTTGTAGGATTTTCGAGCGAGATCATTGCTGGTTCCCCTGGACTGGCTCATGTGCGGACGACACACGAAATCTTTTTTTTCTTTTTCGGGTGTCACATGAAATGCCCCATTTTGAGCGTGACCGTTGCCAGTACCGCCTGACTGGCCTTCGTGCGGGTGACACGTAAAAGCACCCACTACACTC
>NC_068996.1:27720114-27735910 GCF_001194135.2 Octopus bimaculoides | reverse complement strand
GTGTGTGTGTGTGTGTGTGTGTGTGTGTGTGTGTGTGTGTGTGTGTGTGTGTGTGTGTGTGTGTGTGTGTGTGCATGTGAGTGTGCATGTGTGTGTGTGTGCGTAAATGTATTTTATAGTACTGATTATGATAATCAGTGATCCGAAAGGTACTATGTAACTATATTTGAACATTTTTCTCTACATGTCAATATTAGTGTCATCATCATCATTTAATGTCCACTTTCCATGCTAGCATGGGTTGGTGTTTATTATATAATTAGATTAATAAACTGCCTATTACTGTAGTTGCTGATATCTCAAAAGTTGCATTCTTATGCCACTACATGTATATGAACACATTTCTCTACATGTGGGCAGTATGAGAATATTTTATACAACTATTAATATAGACACCAATATCTAAAGGATATTTTAATTGTGTCTGCATATGTGTGAGCGTGTAAACATATTACTCTACCTATGTGGTCAATACTGGAATGTATAATAGCAGTTATAATAATTACTAATATCAAAGATACTGTGTTGTTACATAACTTATGCATGAACATATTTTTCTACATGTATGGTTTCAATTTTTTATTATAATTAAAACCACAAATAGCTGAAAAGGTTATATAACCACATAGGGAGTGGAGTAGACATATGGACTTTGTAACCACCAATGTCTGAAAAAAATACTGTGTTGCTTTGCACATATGTAATATAAACATTTCTATTATATTTTAAATGTGAAGATTAAGATATATTCTAAAAAATATAAGTATATAAAAATACATTTTTGCTTAATGATCACTGAAAATCTTGGACTTGCTAGCTTCATTAGTTTCTAAAACACCATAGCAATCAATTGAATTGGACAAAAACAAGACAGAAGTGACTTTCCGTGGTGGTGGTGGTCGTCGTCGTTGTGAGATAAGTTGGTTGGGGTATATAATACATCCATTTGATGTTTGGCTTGATTTATTACATTTCAACATTTTGGCATGTCAGTGAGCTAGGCATGTCAGTGAGCTAGGCGAGTCCCCATGCAAATACAAACAGAATTGAACACCCTTAATATTACTAATCAATAAAGAGGATACATTACAGCAAGCAAGCACAACTACTAGTACCAGGCATAATACAAGTTTGGAGTTTTACATGTTCAACATACAAAGTAATCTTAACTTAGCAACTAAATAGATACCTTCCTTTTAAATAACACCAATGATCTCTATGGAATACAATCATTACAACATACAAGCAGGGTGATGTACTGACAAAAACAAAATCCATCAGAAGCTAAACCATTGGAAAACATGAACATTGTAAACTGAGGTGTGTAAAAATGGATGTTAGGAACAAGAAAACCCAAACAGATCCTGTAATCCAAACTCAGAAAAATCACCATCCAAGGAGTACGTCTAAGAAATGCTATTGTGGCTATGTCCTTCTTCAATATCCCACTTAACAACTGTGGAAAAGGTAGCTGAAGACTAACTGATGGAGGTAAGCAATGAAGAGAAGCTGTTACTATATTTTACATACATCATCTCAAATATTCGAAGGTACAATTAAAGAAAAATAGAAATGTCAAGAATCTTGAGGAATTTTTACTTGAATAAATTGACACCAGTGCTTTTCTGTTTTTTAGGCCTGGTACTTTTTCTAGCAGTCTCTTTTGCTTAACCACTAAGTTACAGGGATGTAATCACACCAAACCAGTTGTCAAGAGATGGTGGTGAAGAAACAGACACAAGTATATACAATGGGCTTCTTTCAGTTTCCATCTATCAAATCCCAAGATTATAGAAGACACTTGCCCAAGGTACCATGCACAGTGGTAACTGAACCCAGAACCATGTGGTTGGGCAGCAAGCTTCTTACCACACAGCCATGCCTGTGCCAGAGAGATAGGAAGAGATGGGCTAGTTTTAGTTTCTGTCTACTAAATCTACTCACAAGGCTTTAGTTAGCCCAGGGATACAGAAGACACTTGGTGTCTTGGGCAGTCCATAACCCTATTGTCTGTTACCAATACTGCCATAATAACCACATTGAGCCCATTTTAAAAAATGCATTATGTTACAAAAGTCATTGAAATAAAATAAAGGACAAGATTAAGTAGCTTTACAGTATTGAATATACTATGATCAAAAACAGAAAACCAAGTCTAATTCTAGGAAACAACTCAAAAACATTACATGAATTATAAGTTGTAAGTAAAAACTAATAATTGGTTTTGACAATGGAGATTCATTTGTTCAATCAACTGGATCACCTGTTCAGTGAATTAACATGTTTGAGCATTCCACAGACACATGTAACTTTAATTCACAGATAAAATCAGCAGGACAGTGAGCAACAAAGTCATGCCTTTTGAATGGCAGGCACAATGTATCTGATGAGTTTCTGCACAACCTCCACCTAGTTTCAATTACAATGCTTAGACTGACCCAAGATACATGCCTAAGATCCCAGGCAGTGAGCTCAAACCCAGGCTTTCATGATTGAAAAGTAAATTCCATGAACATTTGGTTATGCCAAGTCCATATTATTAGTATAGCTTGTGAAGTTATATAAGCCTTGAAAAATTAAGAAAGTGAGAACATAGAAACAGCTAATATTTAAATGAGAGAGATCTTTGTTGAATCCATTGAAGTTGGTTTTTGCTTTTTTTTTTTTGTTTTTTGTTTTTTTTTTGTTTTTTGATAAAAGAGGAATGTCTAAGATTAAGAGACAAGTGAATAGGGTAAATTAAAATATAAAAGTTTAAAACTTGATCTAAAAGATTGTGTTGTATGAAAGTAAAACAATAATTAGGAAAGTACTGCCAAATTCTTTACACCATGAAATCATTTAGCTCATGATGGAAAGTTAATACAACAGCAGCAGTAAAAATACTTTCATTTACACATTAGTAAACCCAAGCCTGGGATAGAATATATCTACTCAAGATACCAAACAAGACTGGACAAGGAACTACATCATTGTAAATCTAACTGCTTAACCATGCATTTTGAGGGGAGAAGCGAGTAAATTGTCCCAGGAAAAATGGCAAAACTGAGTCTAGAATGTTAATGAATTCAGTGAGGTGGAACAGAAATGGTGTGTTCATGAACAAATATATATCTAATGGATTTAACACCAGGAGAGCAAAGTGGATATGTCTTGTTAAACATGTAATGTTAGAGAAAAAAAAAAGACCAACTGAGTATCCAGATATACTGAGAGAAGTATGAAGTAGATAAGAATACTGCACAGACAAAACATTTAAAAGTTCTTTAGCAGTAGATCAACTAAAATTGAGGAATGGGCCTATAATGAAAGGTATCTCATAGTGACCATCCTCATATTTTATTCAGAATTAATAAATCTAAGTTCATTACCTAATGTATCTTTTTTAAAGACGGGAGGATGAGGTTTGAGAAAGATTTGGCTGCAATTTCTTACAGGCTACATGGCCACAAAGAGATTCCCTTGACTCAAAATGTACAGGAAGTTGTTTAGCCCCTATCCAACTCCAGTCATCTATCAACCTGACATGATCAATGACACATCCAACCATGACCATCCTGTCCTTTTAGGTGCATGAAATTCAGGACAGCATTATCCATACCTTTGTTAAGATAGTGAGTGGTGTAATTTGAGGAAGATCTTGGTTCTATTTCTAGCAAGTATAACAGCTCCCTGAAGAAATATGCTGTAAGTAGGTTTGTAAAGTCAAAGGCAAAAGTAGCAGAAATAAATGGAGAAAGAACTGGACAGATGTGATTAAATTTAAGAACAATGCATCTGAAAAGATGAATGCTGCATGCCAGTTCCATTTAATTCATTTTGACTGATATGTGATGATGACAGAGAAAAGAAGAAAATAACCATCTTTGGAAGATATCATTTCTGAACAAAATTTGGACACAGAATATCTACTCCAATTTAGTAGGCGAAATGGTACATTCTCAGGATTAATCGAAAGCATAACAAAAAGGAACTTCTAGAGATACAAGAAAGGGCCCAATGATACACCCACTTTACAACTGATTAGTTAGTTCAAAGGTTCCCAAACTAAGATATCTGATGGGTGTAAGACAGCATTTCAGATAGCACAACAAAAAGGAAAGGTGTATACTTTATGAAAATAACTTTCCAGATTAAAATTAAATATAAAATAACTTTTATTTAGCACATCAAGAACTTTATTATCCCACTTATTAGAAAATTAACTTTTTCATTTTCAAATGTAATATTTACTTCTGTAAGTGGAAGAGATGAAAATTAAACATTTCCTAGCAATGTATGAACATAGAAAATTTGGAAATCACCAAGTATGAGATCAAGCAGCTTACTATAAAGTGGTAATACTTGCACATATTCCTATAATAGTAGCATGAAATTAACATCCATTTTTTCAATCTTTCATAGGTCATTCATGGAGTCAGATTTTCTATGAGTGGATGTTTCCAAGTAAGGTAGTTTTCCTATAGCTAGACAGGTTTCCATGGAAAACTGAGAATGAAGAACACCACTTGTGTGATGGTGATACTCATTTACAATTACCATGAAAGAAAATTAGTCATTGCTTCTGCCAAGCATGACAGCAGATACAATGATTAAACATTTTATGCCTTGAGCTAGGCACTCATCATAAATTGTAATTAGGATTGGCAGCATTACTGAAGATAAAATCAAAACAGAAAAAAATGACAATGATTAAGATAAGAAATTCATGTGGTTTACAATGAAGAAGCTAAGCTCTCAAAGGCATCAACAACATACTAAACAACAGCCAAATCCCCAAATTACACCTTACCCTCTTAAAGAATGATGCACCAGAAAAAATATTATCACCATCATTTATCATCTGTTTTGCATGCTGGCATGGGTTGGACAGTTTGACAAGAACTAACTAGACTGCACCAGGCTTCACTGTTTTGGCATAGTTTTTATAGCAGGGAACTCTTCCTAACACCAACCATCCCAGAGAGTCTTAGATATACCAAAAGACAAGGTGAGCTACTGAAACAGGTGACATTATATACATCATTTTTATTGTTTTAGTTTCTGTTTCTCCAGACAGGTGTGAAGTGGATGAGTCTTGTAGATCAAATACATATATACATAATGCCATATACATCTATACAGAAGTCATAGAAGTATTAAACCATCAAAAAAAAAAAAAAAAAAAAAAAAAAAAAGTCCCATGACAATCACTAGCAATCAGCTAACAGCAGTTCATCTCTTTATTACATTTCACTTGAATATAAATTTAAAGTGATTTCAATCTGAGAGTTTACATGCACCCTAAGAAAAAAAAAAACTGGTGAGGCAAGCTGTCTTCACAAAGTTTACATTTGATCTACAAAACTGCCATACAAGAGATTCATATCAATCTTGGGACTGTATCAAGGTAAGAGGATAATTTGGGTTGAGAATATAATGTTCATCACCATATAACTGAAAATACTATTACTGTTTAAAGTTAACAGGGAATATCACCATACTAGGTTTGTTTCAAAGATATCAAAATCTAAATATAATACATTTGTTTTTTATATTTTTCTTCTGGTAGAGCATTATCACATAATAGTGCTAAAACACTTTGACAACACATTCCAATAGCTTCTCTATCCCCAACCAAATACAAGGGATAACAGCTCTGCTACTTTGACAATGAATTTTAGACTTAAATTTGCAACTGGGAAAACAAAATTAGCTGTTAATCTTTGTCTATGTTGTCTTGAAGTACATGACCATCAACAAGTACCTAAAATATTCTGGTTTGGCTTTGACAAATTGAGAAATTTTAAACAGACTGGCACTGGAATAGTGACACAGTGTCATCACTGAAGGCTTACTACTTATTCAGTCACTATTTATTTGTAATAGTAGGCGCCAGGACACATTCCTGCTTTACACTACTGGTAACAAGGAACTGATAAGAGAGTGAATAAAATGAAAACTAGAATTATCAAATAACCAAGAATTTAAGATTTTTTAAGACGATTTCCCAACTTTTTTGTAACTATTTCCAATGAACAGACTGCCTATGTTTTTCAGTTAATTTAGAATATAATCAAGATTGGTGGTGGGAGTTTATATATATTACAGTGGTATTGACTATGCAATATCTCATCATGAATTTTACAAAGATTTATTAAATATGGCAGCCTTAAGCAAATTGTTATTTAAACAGTAATGATTACAAAACTTAAAATTTCCATAATCACTCACAGGAGACATCCACAACCAAAAATAGAACATTTTGCTTAATGCTCTTCCTACATATCAATCATTTAGCAGAAGCAATTTGATTGAATTGACATTCTAAAAAAACAAGGCATAATGACTGGAATTAACTAACTGGATTACTGACAATATGGTTGAGTAAAAGACTAAATAAAGATATGTAATACTGCTGGCTAGCACACAACAGGTGCCACACCCACTTTACATTCGAGTGGTTAACAGCAGGAAATATATACATTTGCTCCAACAGAACCAATTCTACCTAAGCTAGCATGGTTGGAATGGATGCAAAACATTTAATAAAAAAAAATGGATGTAATATAAATAACTGATTATCTACAGATTTGCTGGGATATATGATGGAATGTGTTGTTCAAAATTCTAAATGTTACCTTCTAAGTAAACTCAACATCAGTCTTAACTACAAATATACATTAACTTCAACAATCTTATGTGTGAGAGAACAAGATAAAATAGTAATTAATTGATCTTAAGTCAGTAATAAAAGGCATGATTAAAAAAAACTAATCAGAATTATTACTAAAATATATTTTGAAATTACAAAGTATATTCCATTTATACTTTAAACTGGCCATATCCAGCCAAAATATTCTATCCATTTTATGTTCAAACTGGCCAGATGTGGTATCTCACACCAACCCTAGAATATCATTGTAAAAATTAAGCTACCTCATCAAAATCTGAAAGCTATAAAATAATGCACGATTAATTCAAAACAAATGAATAATAAGCTCTACAATTGACAGAATATGAATGTTAAAAGGTGAAAGTGATTTGTTAGAACAAGCACAAAGCCAGACAATAAGAGGGAGGATCCGTCAATTATATTGAACCCTGACCTTGACTGTTACTTAACCAACCTCAGACAGATGAAACAAAAGTGAACAAAATAAGATTTTAACTATAACAAATAATACATGTGTTGGTGCCACATAAAAAAGCAACCAGTTCACACATTAAAGTGGTTGGTATTAGGAAGGACATCCAGCTGAAGAAACCATGCCAAAGCAGACAGTGGAGCTTGGCACAGTCTTTTGGCTTGCCTTCTCCTGTCAAACCATCCAGCCCATGCCAAAATGGAAATCAGATGTTAAATGGTGATGGTTGTTCTGTAGTATTCAACCATCTAACACTATGTTCTTCAGACAGTGTGTCAACACTGCCAGACATGAAGTCTGCAAGAAGATAAATTTTGATAACAACTGCATTAAATGGATACCAGTTGTAAAAGGTACACTATTTTATCAATGCAGAGATGACTGACAATATTGGATAGTAGAATTTGAACTCGGAATGTAAATAAGCATAACAATACTGCAAAGCACACAAATTCTATCAGCAACAATATTAACAAGCCTATCCTTATCAATAAAGGTATGGTGGGAAAAAAATACGCTCCTGAAATGAGTGAGACTGATAAACACAGAGTGAGTGTGTATGCATACATGTGTATATACATGTGTGGATGTATGTACACATGCATACATATGTATATACATTGTTTACAAACACACAAACAGTACGTGTATAAACACAAAAACATTAGTATGTTTGTGTATATGTAAAAACATAAAAATTAGTATGTGTGTGTATATGCATGCATTCATACAAATTCAACTCAATTACTACTTATAAAGGTATTTAGATTTCATAATGAAGACCAAAGATTTTCTTTTTTTTCCACCTGCTAGTGTCATCTAAATAAGCTTTAGTTTCCTGCTTCCAAGCAAGCAAAGCAAAGAAAATGACAAAAACGTGGAAGCACAGGTTTATAACAAGAATTCAAGGATGTTGAAAATTGCCTACAGCCAGCTTAAGTGGGGGGAAATCTGGGTTAGTTAGATAAACATCTTAAAAATTCCCGACCGACCGACAGACAGCACATTTCAGAACAAATGGTTCACATCCGTGACGTGGTGACAGTGATGGATGGGAGTGGTAGTAACAGTAGTGTTGGTAGTGGCATAGCATGATACGTTATACTAACAGCCACAAGAGTGTGGAATATTTTTATAGTAGAAATGCTGGCAGTTTTTAAAATGGCTAGTGATTGAAGATCGTTATTTTATATTCAAGTAAGCTTTAGTGATAATGTTTGAGTAATTAATACGAACAGCGAGTTGGGAAGAAGAATTATGAAAACGTTCTAGGCTAAAATACCGTTAGAAATGTAAGATGGCATCGAGAATTGTCTAAGAGTTACAAACAACAACCCTATTGTTTTGCACCCACGTCAGCCCTAAATCAAATGACCTACATATCAGAGATTCCAGCCACGACCATCCAATCATTTGGGACAGTTTATCTCCGACTAAATTATATAATATATCCGTTATATAATAATAAAAAAAAAAAGAACGATAGAGCGTGGCTTGAGATTTGGCTTTTATTTCTAGCAATGATGATGGTATTTAGGAACGAGACAGGTGTTATATCTCTTTCTGAGTTTTTATACCACCCTGAAATTCTGTCGGGGTTTAAAACTGCCATCGCGACTGCCCAAAACCCGATATCATTAGTAATATGCTAGAGTAAAGGAAATGAAAATAAGCAATAAGTAATATTGTGGCACGCGTTACCTTTTCTAATGGAGTTTTATATTTCATTTTAACAGTTTTTACGAATATAAACCAAATCTTGTTTTTAATGCCTTATGAGGTAAATAAATGCCTAAATATTACTTTTAGCTACAATTTTTAAGGGGTTTCTATACAATAAGGAGTGGAATACACAAAAAGTGGCTCTTAAAGAGAATGAAGTGTGGTTAAGTTAATTTTAATAATTTCTATTTGACAGAACAATTCATTGTTTTGTGGCCATGCAATAGTTTCATTGTTTCTTTCAAAAGAGACAATAAAGAAGCAATGTCTCTAGTGATGCCAATATGGCATTTAGTTTCGTTCCTAATTATTCCTATTTCAAAAACCACTGGAGCCCAGTACGCCATGCATTCTACCACTGTTGCAGTACCGGTAATATATTGCGGTCGCTAAGTACTTATCATACACGGAAATCTATTCAATAGACTGATCCCCCACTATTATTGTTATACCAGTAACATATTGTGATATTGAAGTACCAGGAATATACGAGTATTCAATTGACATTACACTATTGTTGTTATATTACAGTAGCTAAATACCAATAGACTGATTTCACCATTGTTATACCTGTCATATACTGCAGTAGCTAAATAGCAGTAATACACGGAAATCTATTCAATTGACCGCAGTATCCTCACCTTCAAAACGTTGACTATCATTAAAAAAAAAATCAATAAAGATTTCTAACTTAGAGACAAGAGTAAATGCTGCAAGAAAAGATGAGTGGAATGAACCTCGGCGTTTTACTGGTACTCGAGGAAAGGTTGGCAGTAAAAGTGATGTACTTAGATGACTTGTTCTACTAGTTTCTCTGAGTTCTAATTCTGCTAGAATTAATTTTATATTTCATTTACTGTCAATATAAATATGTATCAGCAATACTATGCTGTTAACTGAGGCGATTTACTCCTCTCACAGTCATATTAACATTCTGACCGGGAAGGAGTAGAGGTTATTTTTGCATCGTATGAGCTTCCAGCTATACGCATCATTTTACATTAATTCGTTGTCCAGAATGCAGCACAAGCAAGCGAACTTAAAGACACAGTCTTCGGTAGGGCGACAGTGCTTCTAAAAGAAAAATGCTGAGATTTAATTCAACCAGCCATACGCCCTTTCCAACAAAAAGAAAAAGATAAGGAAAATTGGCCTTTTGCTTAGTCGAAAGGAATGGATATTTTTTACAGTCACGAAACTACAGATTAAAGGAAACTGTTTTGACAAAGAACTGAATCCGAGTTGGCTGAAAATTAGATAGTTTCCTGTTGACTGTTTTATACGTCGAATTACGGCCGAAGTTTTCCTCTGCTCCTTCACACGTGAGCGTGCTCGCGAGTATGTTTGACGTATTTAATAAGTTAAACACACCAACATAGAAACTATCCACGTAGTTACAGCTTAATTTCTATTAAATATGTGGAAGGATAAAAAATCTACTGTACACTTTTCCTTTTTTTTTTTACGAGGCAGATGGACAGATGTCAGTCTAGTCTTGCAGCTAAAGCTGTTGTAAAAATATTTAAGAGTCATCTTTTGACTAAAACGAAATAAAGAACACTCACAAGCTTAAGAAAAAGAAAAATTCGACCCAACCAAACCACGATATACGTGTCAAAATGCTCAAGATTTCATTACAATAACCTTTACATTACCCTGAGGTGGGGAGTATGTGTGTGTTTTATATATATATATATATATATATATATATATATATATATATAATATAGCTGACACAAAAATTTAATCCCTTATTTCCAAAATATTTGTTCAAATAAATAAGTGGAGGGCACGACAATTAAATACAATTGTCCTGTTGACACAGACCTTAAACATGTTGTATATGACAAAATTAAAAGAATTTAATATTCACATCTTATTCGAGACAAGGCCTAAACTAAGGTTGTTTAATTTTTTAAACAAATTGTATTAGACATGGTTTTTGTTAGTGGCAACTAAACAAATTATCAGTGTCATTAGGCAGCTAGCTTTGACATGGTCATAAAGAATAGATGATGTTCAGCAGCAGGGATGTCTAAAATTCGTAATTAAATACAAGTGTGTGTGTTCTGGTTATTTAAGTATGCGTGCATATGTATTTTGGTGTAAAAATGTATGAAAATGTGCAAAGAAGGTCCGCAGTTAACTATGCATTGATTACAAGTGCCACCGCGGGAGGTTTTAAGTAGGAATAAATTATATCAAACAGAAAGACAATAACGCATATAATGACATTTATTTTCTCTCTCGCCAATAAAAAAATACATTTATGCAAAACATACAATACATATATTATATACACAATATATTACATATGTATTGTGTTTTTATATATATATATATATATATATATATATGGGAAGGTACGGTCGGCTGAATTGGCATGAATATATTACTGGTAGTTGATCAATCCAGGAAGGATGAACTGATGTAAGTCGACATAGTCGACAAAACATAGAAAACATCCTATACAGATTATATATTTCTATTTCTTTTAACTCGGCCACTTGGTATTTAGAAAATTGCAAACGAAGGGTTATGTCTTTTCCAAGGGAATATTAATTTGAAGTGATTACAGCAAGAAAGAATAGAATACGCGTTCTGTTACCGATTCACCGAAGACACGACATTAGCAACGAATGCAAGCACCTGACACATCAATAATTTCTTAGAGGCACAAAGACAGATTTGGCAGGCGTAGTGGTGGGGAGTACAAGATTGGTATTTTTTTTTTATAGACCCTTGGAAGGCAAAACTAACTTCACAGGGATCTGAACTTGGAGAAAAAGAGAATACTGCAAGACATTTTACTCGATGCACAAAGGAATAGGCAAAAGCTACACATTTAAAGAGGAAAAGACCCAAGTGGAATTCGAACTCAGAACGTAAAGGGCCGTATCTAAATGCCTCGAGGCATATAGTCCGGCACTCTAACGATTCTGCCAGTTATAATATAATAATAATTTCTGACATAATCATAATAATTACAACACTGAAGATACGTACCTGTTCCGCAGCCTTGCGTAGCTGTTTTTCCCTTTCATATTGTGTTAAGAGCTGTTCATTATCATCTCGCAACAGTTCTAACTCGACCTCTATTTGTTGCTTGTCTGAGAATGCATTATCTAAACTCTCCAGAATGCCAACCACCAACGGCATCAGTTCTTTGACAACGTCCTCGTCATATTTTTTGATCATCCGTTCGAACTCCTTGTAGACGCTAGCTGCCAGTGTCTGCACCTTCTCCGACATAACGTGTCCTTCCTCTTGGGTTCCATACACAGTCTCCCCCATATCTGGATCCATAGTTGTTTTCTTACGCTATATTTTAGTTCTTCTTGGTATTTTTGTTGGTTCGTTTGTATTCAAAAAAGAATTGTTTTTCCACTCCACTATTCCTCGTTTCTTTGGTTTAAAATATGTTCTGTGTTTTTGAAAAAGTCCTGATTAATTAAATAATATATTTATCACCTTTAATTTTTATTCTCTTAATGGGCTTGAATAAGAGATAGTCCTTAGATTTCCCTCTTTTTTTCTGTCCCTTGGTCATGAGGAGAGATTTTTTTTTTAAATTTTCTTTTTAAGAAATAAAAAAAAACACTCGCCAAAGGATTAAACTACACGTAGAGAGAAATTAATATGTATGTATGTTACAATTACAAATAATAATTTAGCTACCCACCCATAGAAAGTAACCAGCAAGTGTTGCTGGCAAAGCGAGACTACTGTACTTTCTCGTCAGTTCAGCTTGTCACTGAGAGAACCACTTAACGGTATATACGTAACACACACATACACATATTTATATCCTTCCATGTGTGTGTGTGTATATATATGTATATATATTTATTTATTATATATGTATGTGTTCAGGTATTATGTCTTTCCTTAAACCTACGCACATCATATATATACATATATATATATACACACACCTATATATATATATATATATATATACACACGTGTGTGGGTGCGTGTAAATACGAAAGTCACAGCCTAAAATTGAGAATGTAAATTAAAAGGATACTGGAATACGGTTAATTGCAACATCAATTTATGTTATCTCCTCTTTCTATTTTATCTTATAACTATTTTCCCCCTTCCGTTCAGAAACAAAAACATGAACGAAGAAAGCGATAGTTAAGAATACAATATAGTTGAACAATATTTGCAAGAATTTACTAATGTAAAGTTAGTGCGTAGGATAATTTATCGAAAACTAGAGAAAATGGTTTGATAAATATAAGACAATTTTAATTCTATGTAAATAATATGAAACTGTTGATATTACAAAACAATAAGAAACAAGTGCTCTTTCTTTAATTTTGCCTCGCTATTCTGCAATTGCTCGCGCGCGGCTTACATATGTCTAATTAATAAGGTAAATAGTATATTATATATGTAACTTTTTACTCGCAAATAATTTTTACTCGCAAATAATTTTTTTTCTTCTTAATGGTGTTTATATGATTACTTTCATCGAGTATATTACATATAGCTTACAATGCTGAAGTTAGTAGTAAGAATAGTATTCAGTATTAAACAAAACTATATATTGTCATAAAGCAAGTATAGTGTCATGTTGTACTCTTATAATATTAACAAAGCGAATACAAACAAAAACATTTAGTTTCGCCAAGGAGTAAAAGAGGTGCCAAATAAGAAACGGTGGAAGCAAATAATTAGAAGTGACAAAACATGAAGTTAACGAGGGGAAATGATTAGAGTAAGTGCAGAAAAGATATCAATGAGAAATTGGTACGCGAAAACTGCTAAACAGCAAATGGGAAGAATATAGAGGCAGCAATCTGTTGGTGTAGTAGATGCGGTTGTTGTTGTTTGAAGTCGAAGAGAGGTATCAATATTTTGGACAGTGGAAATATCTGCTGTTGCTTCTTTTTCAGCGTCAGTGTTGTCGGCAATAGCAATACTACTAGGAGAACGAGGACGAAGACCAGGATAGCCGGGAGCAGAAATGAGGAGGACATCTCCATTCTTTTCTTATACCCAGCCAACCAGCCATGGCATATTGATCTCCATCAAAGTCGCTTCATCATTCATGTGGAGGCGCATGCGCGAGATCTATACAGAAGCCTCAGTGACATTTGTCTACTGCTACTCAATTACATAGACATATATATACAGTATACCGTTCTCTCCCTCTCGCTATATCTATCTATAATATATATGTATGTGTGTGTGTATATACACACACTGTTAACAAATTCAAACGTAACTTAAGTTCCCAGCGAAGTGTCTCACTAAAAGTGGCCTTTATGTTACCTGAAGACCACTCCCAATGAGAAATATGGAATAGTAAGTTTCGTTTGAATTTATAAAATGTGTGTATGTATGTGTATGGGGCAAAAGAAAGGAGGAGCATCGACTTGAAGCCCTGTAATACATGCATATGTAAACCCGTGTCGTGCACTTGTTCTTCATTTTCCCCTCGTCTTAAAAATTACTGCTACCAACTTGTAGAAGTTATTTTAAGCTAAATGAAACATTTTAATATTTCAAATGAAATATTTTCGTTTTGACAACTCTTTATAAACAGCTTAATTGCTCGTAGAAGTACAGATTTGCTCATAAATTGTAAACATTTTCATATTACATTTATATAATTTAAGCAGATCTTCAGTTTTATCGGGAAAACTTTAAAATAGCCAGCTTTTAAACTGACCAGTTTGTTTTTAAATTAAAAATTTTGATATTTCTCACAAACAAATTTTTCCCTTCAATGAGTGTTAATTTCGTTACGAAAAATAAAACGGACATATTTTATTAATTTGCGTGCGTAAAAAGCTTCCTTTTTATTTCCATTTATCTTTATGATCTAAACTTAAACGTGCAAAGAGACATCTGTCAATAAGGGGCACCTCACTACATTGATTGTCGTCTTCACCACTCCTTTTATCTCAATTTGATTGCGCTGTAATTATCCTATGTCTGTTGAACTCTAACGGACACGAGTATGAATTTTAGCTAAGTGGGTGTCAGCATATTTAATGCATGTATCATTAAAAAAAAAAGCTGAAGTAGAATTAAAATATACTGTTAGAAAAAAAAAAAATTTCTCGATGACTAATATTTTTTATAAATATCCCAGCAAATACGGGAGACAACTCTGAGCATGTTTTCAATTTATTAAATATCATAAGCGAAACGAATTCTCCTGGTAACGTAAAGCGAAAACAAACAAATGACTATTCAAACGTGTATAACTGTTGGCTTACATGTTTAGAAACTAAACAACTGTCAAACTATTACAAAGAATCCATCTCTGATGAATTCTAGTTTTGACAATGAATTCGTGAATGTGGGAGAGAGTTGTTTTATATGTTCTTTTCAATGCAGGTTAAGTATCAAGAGTACAATTTTATTTACTTTCTGTTTATACGTACATGTAGCCATCGTTGTGTTTTATATATCTATATAATAGAATTAGACAATTCAATCCAGAGGATGACTTATTGCCACATCTAATCTTATATCTCCCATTTTGTAGATTCCAACATCCTATGATTTGATCATATCCCCACATTTTTTTCCAGTAGTCTTCTGTTATAAATACTTTCAATGTCAGCAAGTGCACTTTTTCACTGAGTAGGTGTGATTAATATATATGTGTGTGTGAGTATATGTATATATTATTGGTAGAACATAAATCTGATAAAGGAACACACTCTAAGTTATAGAGGAGCAGTATATAATATAAATAAATTTATATCATCATCATCATCGTTTAACGTCCGCTTTCCATGCTAGCATGGGTTGGACGATTTGACTGAGGACTGGTGAAACCGGATGGCAACACCAGGCTCCAGTCTGATTTGGCAGAGTTTCTACAGCTGGATGCCCTTCCTAACGCCAACCACTCAGAGAGTGTAGTGGGTGCTTTTACGTGTCACCCGCACGAAAACGGCCACGCTCGAAATGGTGTC
>NC_068996.1:27715379-27719111 GCF_001194135.2 Octopus bimaculoides | reverse complement strand
GAGTTACTACCTACTCCTTTTCTACATACTGAGCAGGGCCATCTACCTGAAGGGGTTTGTGTTTTATCTACCTTCCTACTTATTAGGATTTTGGTTTTAGCTAGGTTGACTCTAAGGCCCTTCAATTCTAGACCTTGCTTCCACACCTGAAACTTCTCCTCTAGTTCTGATAGTGACTCCGCAATTAGGGCAAGGTCATCAGCATAGAGGAGCTCCCAGGGGCAACCTGTCTTGAACTCCTCTGTGATTGCCTGGAGGACTATGGTAAATAATAGGGGGCTGAGGACGGAACCTTGGTGGACCCCTACCTCTACCCGGAATTCATTGCTGTACTCATTTCCAACCCTCACCTTACTGGCAGCATCTCTGTAATATATATATATATATATATATATTCACAGTGATACCTTAACTTTCGAGTGTCCGAACTAACAAGTTTTTCCAAGTTTTTCAAGATAGAGCCATCTCTCAGCCGATTTTTTGCTTTGAGTTGCGAGTTAAACTTCAGGTTACAAGCCAACTTCAGATACCCCACTGTTAGTTGGCATAGCAAACACCACAGTGAACACCGTAACATCTGCCCAACGTCTTGTGTCTCACTCGATAGCTAGACAGACATCCACATTAGCAAGTGTGAAGATCATTAGTAGATTGATAGGTAGACAGACATGTGCGTTAGCAAGTGTGAAGATCGTTAGTGGATCGTTAGCTAGACAGGTGGTAAAATGCTTACTTAGTCATTGCAGGCTACAGAACCATCGGTGTTGTGCTTGCAACTATTTTGCAAAACTTCGTTTCGCCAACCATGTGTCCAAAGAAAGTCAGTATGAAGAACAGTGGTGAGAAGAAGAAGAAACAGATGATGTGCATTGAATTAAAGAAAGAAATTATCGAAAAACATGACCAAGGTGTGTGAAGTTGACATGGCGAAGCAGTACAGGCATAGCACTTCTACGACCTGCACCATACTGAAGCAGAAGGAGTTAATAAAGGCTATAACGCCAACCAAGGATGTTAAAATAATTTCTAAACAGAAGACATCTCTCCTTGAAAACATGGAGAAGCTGCTGATGGTGTGGTTGATAGAGCAGCAGCTTGCAGGAGATACCATAACTGAGGCTATAATCTGCAAGAAGGCATGAGTTATTTATGTTGATTTGCTGCAGCAGACCCCAGGCACTCTTATAGACGAGGTGTCAGGTGAGCCATTTAAAGCTAGTTGGGGCTGGTTCAAGAATTTTAAAAAGAGGACCAGCATTCACCCCCTTATCAGGCATGGGGAGGCAGTGAGTGAGGATTGCCTCAAAGCTTTTGCCGGAATTAGAGCAGCCAAAGGATACATCCCCCAGCAAGCCTTCAGCTGTGACAAGACAGGACTTTTTTGGAAGAAGATACCAAAAAGGACTTATATTATGGTAGAGGAGAAGAGGACACCAGGCCACAAACCCATGAAAGATAAGCTAACCCTCACACTGTGCACCAATGCAAGCAGTGATTGCAAGATTAAGCCACTGCTCGTTTATCGTTCAGAAAACCCCAGAACTATTAAGTCACATAAGATTCTAAAAGAAAAACTGCAGGTTATGTAGAGGGCAAATCCAAGGGAGTGGGTCACCAGATAGTTATCAGTGGACTGGGTGAATTTGGTCTTTGGTCCTAACGTTAAGAAATATCCCCAGGAAAATAACCTACCCCTGCAAGCCCTAAACTCAAAGATGACATCCTCGAAGGGTTCAAGTGTATAAAGGTTCTCTACCTTCCACCCGACACTACCCCTATCCTGCAACCCATGGTCCCACATGAGATTTCTAATTTCAAGAAGCTCTTCACCAAGCACCTGTTCCGCCACTGCTTTGAGGTGACAGAGAGCACAAACCTCACCCTTAGAGAGTTCTGGAAAGATCACTATGCCTCAGAATTATCTATATGGCTTGGCAGGGTGCTACAAAGAGGACCTTGACCTCTGTGTGGAAGAAGCTGTAGCTTGAGGTTGTGTCTGAAACAGACTTTGAAAGACTCAAACCCGAAGTGGCAGTGGTGGAGAACATTGCATTCCTCAGCAAGTTCATGGGTCTGGATGTAGATGAAGGTGATATCAATGAGTTCATCGAGGAACACTCTGAGGAAGTGACAACAGAAGAACTAAAGGAGCTATAGATACAGCAGCATACAGAGATTTTGCAGGAAATAGGTGACACAGAGGAGGTTACCTCTACAAGTGCAATAAAGGAAATGTTGGGAATGTGGGAGAAACTTTCAGATTTTATTCAAAAGAAACACACAGAAAAAGTTACAACTGGGCATGCAATGGCGCTATTTAATGACACTTGCCTAACTCATTCAAGAAACACTCTGAAAGTGAGAATGAAAGAGGTTTTATCAAAAACACCTGCAGATGAAAGTGAGGAAAGCATGGCAAAAAAGCAAAAATCATTGAATAAAATTCAGTTCTCCAGTTCTGCCTTTCTCTTCCACCTCCGTCAGCATCCTCAAGTCATCTGATCTCCAAGGTAAATGCTATACATGATACTTAATAAAACTAGTTTATTGCAGTACATTCCATTGTATTGTTTTTTTTTTATACAATATTTGTTATTTATAAGTACATTTTTCTTATTTAAAACATGTAACAAAACCATAGATTCTTGGGGTGGGACGAGCAACTTATGTTAGGAGATGAGCAGTAAAAGTATGAGAGAAAGGGCCAGAGCAGATCAGGTTTCTTGCTGTAGAGGAGCTACATGAAAATTCAAATTTCAGAGGAGAGGGAGCAAATGATCAAGAGGAGCAAGAAAGCAATGTGTGTGTGGATGTAATGACAGGTGACTGAGACCTCTGATGATTTGTTTTGCATGAAAAGACACATCAGTGACAAGAAAAAAGCACCCGTGCCAGTGACTCATAAAAAGCACCCAGTACACTGTTGGCATTAGGAAGGGCATCCAGCCATAGAAAACAAGCCAAAACAGACAGGGAGCCTGATATAAAGTGACAGAAAGAGTACAATGAAATTTCTGCAAGATGTGGAGTAGCCAACATTTTGGACCAAGTTCTTCCAGGTAAAAATGACAGGAGGGAAATAAAACAATGATAACCATCTTTTACAAGCCTATTCTTAAGAAACTAGTGGCAATTGATGAGGGATACAAGAGAACATTACCTTCATACATAGACAGGAAGTAGGAGGAAGAGAAACTGAGTGGTCTAAAGTGCTCCTAAAAATGATTCTATTTATGCCATTAGTAAGATAGTCTCATGGAATGTGACCAAATGAGGCTTATTTTTCAACATATTACCCTTTGCAGTTCACACACTTCTTCATCAATGTTACTGTTCAAAAAATGGGGCCTAATCACTTTTGATGAGGTATTAAAAGACATGGCTGTCACTGAGCAGAAATCATCATACCAAATTTATTGTGCAGAATATTCTCAACTCTCTCACAGAATATGCTAATAACATTGGCTATTTGATTTATAGTTAATCACCTGCAATCCATTACCATGTGGTGAACACGATCAATGTCTTCCTCAGTGGTGGCAGATGCAGGATGTCCAGGTATTGGGTCACCTTCTCCTCCTAAATTCAGCTGCCCTCTTTTGCACTGTTAATAAAGCTGGAGTGTCATCGCCTAATGTAGCAGCCATATCATTATGAATGTTGATGGGGGATAAACCCTTTTCTTGCAGGTACTTAATAACACCACAATGCCAAATTTTATCCATTTTTCAA
>NC_068996.1:27700379-27710379 GCF_001194135.2 Octopus bimaculoides | reverse complement strand
ACTGGAGCAACGTGAAATGAAGTGTTTTGCTTAAGAACACAACGTGCTGTCTGGTTCAGGAATCGAAACCACAATCTTACGATCATGATGCTGACACTCTAACCACTAAGCCACGCACCTTCACATAGGTATTTTTACTCCGGTGAAATTAAGAAATCAACTCATAGATAAATGAGACCCTCAAATCCATCAATGCACATACACGTGCGCACGCACGTAGTTGCGTATCTGTGTATGTATGTATGAATGTATCTATATATGTACCCATACATGTCTATATGCATAGGTACACCATGATCTATACACACACAGACGAGGATCAAATCAAATGATATATATATATACTCCATTTGGTGAGAGATAAAATAGACATAATACATGATTTTATGTGCTAGTAATAGATTCTTGTGCTGCGAACATGCCAAAATGATGCATGCACATAAATTCGTTCGCAAAAAATTTGCACAGTCCAAACATTTTGATTCACTGATCCGCCAGTTTTGAAGATAATCAAACCAAATTTTCATCGTTTCAAACCACTCACACAATACATATTTCTGTCAAATTTGGTGAAAATCTGTTTAGCCATTCTCCAGTAATTTTACAAACACACAGATAAGCAGACAGAGACGAGGGATTACAATGGCAGTGAGCTGGATGAACTGACCTTGCGGGACGGATCTGGCCTGCGGGCTGTAGTTTGGTGACCCCTGATATAGAGAAATGGAGTAAAAGATGCACACTCCTGTTTCCAAAGAACGGAGATCTTGATGTCACCAAAAATACAGAGGTAGGAAGACTCTCTCTGCTATATCTGCTAAAGTTTACAATGCCATGCTACTCAATTGTATGCAACCAGAGATTGAAAATATCTTGAGGGAAAACCAGAATGGCTTTCGAAGAAATAGATCAACATTTACCCAGATTCTTACAGTCCAAACAGGTATTGAAGGAGTTCATGTGAGGAACCTGAAAGCAATTTGTTGACTTTTCTAAGGCCTCTGACTTGATGCACAGAGGGAAAATGGAAGAAATACTTCTTGCATATAGTATCCAAAAGAAAACTGTCAATGTCATCATCATGTTGTATAGAAGTACCCAATCCCGTTCATTCTCCAGATGGTAACACAGTTCTTTGACATAGTGACTGATATTCTCCAGGGTGACACACTGGCATTATATTGTTCATTATATGTCTAGATTATGTTCTACTCAGCATTATAGATGAGATGGACAAAATATTCACTCTTCAACCAGTGAAAAGTAGATGCTTTCCAACTGTTACCATCAATGATGCTGACTATGCTGATAACTTGGTGCTACTAGTAAATGAAGTTCATGATGCTGCGTCTCTCTTGCACAGCCTTGGAAGTGCTGATAATGGTATTGGTCTCTACATTAACTCAGACAAGACAATATATGATGTACAGCCAGAGTGGCAACATTAACTCTACATCTGGAAAATCTTTGAAAATGTTGAATTTAAATATCTTGAAGTAAAATCATAAAGAAGATCTGTCTGCATGTGATGTTCATGTTCAAATTGGCAAATCCTGGGCAGCTTTAAATATATTATCAACAGTCTAGAAATCTTCCATTAAATTTGAAACATAATTTCTTTGAAGTGGTTGTACAGTCAGTTCCAACAAAAAAATGTTGAAAAGAAAATTGATAGAACTCATTAAAAAATGCTTCAGACTGCTCTGGACATCTGGAGACAACACACTACAAAAGAACTCTTTGATAATATACCACCAATATCATGCGTCATCAGAGAAAGAAGAACAAGATTTGCTGGATATTGCTGGAGAGCAAGGGATGGGATCATTAGTAGTGTTCTTCTTTGGGAGCTGGAGTATGAGTACACAAATATTCATAGACCAGATTGAACCTACATAAAACAACTGTGTAAGAACTCTGAGTACACCCGAGAAGACCTACTTCATGCAACGGCAAACTGAACAAAGTGGAGAGAGTGAGTCATGGTAATCTATGCAACAAACACAACCAGATGATGATGATGAGTGATAACCAGAAATAATCTGCAGTTGAGGAGAAAGTTTGAAGTAGTCCCTTTTATTTTGTGAGAAAGTTTTTTTTTCTTTCTCTCCTTTAAAATTTAACAATCTGTGTCACATTCTTCATAATTAGGAGGAAGTATGCAAACATACTCCACTCTCTGGTCACAGGTTTGTTGTTTGTCTCTCTTTCACTTTGTATAATAATATCTGTCTTTCATAGCTGTTTCATCTTATACTTTTTTCATTTAAGCACTCCCAACCCAGTTGTCTCATTACAGCTTTTGTTACCCTTGTTGTGTCCAACCCCACTGGCCCTTTTACTTAAGACCAATTGCTGACTCTCGGCTACACTCTATTGAAATTGACAATGAAACATTGCTCCCACATCTGGCACAGTGCTGTTGCTACATACATAGACATCCTGGACTGTATCTAGAGGAGGGCTACTCAACTAATTCCATTAAATCACTAACAGACATGCTTCAGACTCTGGCCCACAGGTGTGCTGTTTCTCTCTCTCTCTCTGTTTTCTATCACTAGTATAATAATGTTTGTTCTTCAGGGCTTGTTAATCTCAAACCTCTTACCCATATCATCAACAGCTGCCCCAAAATGTCAACAAGATATTACCTGCCCCTGAGGCATGATATAGTGTAAAGCCATTTACAATTCTATCTGCAGGAAGGACTGCCCTGATGTATATATCAAAGGCATGTAACACCTTTAAAAACAAGAGGTACTGATGGAACACTCCAATAAAACCACAATTTGGTGCAAATATAACAGACCAGATATTGTTCTGTGGGATAGGGAGCAAAAGTTATGCACTGTTGTAGTGGTCAGCTGTCCAACAGACATGAATGTACAAATGTACAATATCTATGGTGAATTATGTGAAACTTACAGCTCTTGTACCTTGACTATAAATTCTCATTTGTATCTATCATCATAGATGCACCATTATGGATGTACTAACAAATTTACACAAAAATCTACAAAGGTCAGGTTTTTTGAAGAAAGAGCAAAAGAAACTGACACAGATTTTCCCCAATCCAATCTATTAGTGTCACAGTGAAGATTTGTAAGACATTTCAAAGATTTTCCAAGATTCTTTCAGTGTGTAGGAGCACTATTTCCTTTTGGCAGAAATGTTTTCCATCTATGCGTGATTTGGTTAGTGTAGCCAACTGCTTTACCTCATGCATAGATACACACTGCCGCCTATTACAAAGTTGCGGGAAAATTTTAATCAATCCCAGCCAAGCCTCCAAGAAAGTCAGACGTAATTTGTCATGTCGCTGTTGGAGCTCAACTCCATCATGTGGACAATATCGAAGGAAGAAACACTCTAGAATTAAATAACTATTTATGGATTGTTTGAACATTTATCCTTTTCACATTTTATGATATACAGAAAGTGTTACATGTTATTTATGCTACATACACCTTCTGGATTTGTGACCTTATAACAAGTAGCTCAAACTTTTTTTTTGTTCACTTAGGACACTGTTATATCATACCACTGAATGCTATACCCTGTATGCTGTCAAGCAAACCTTGATTTAATGCTATTGTCATTTCCTCTTAAAATAAATTACTATGTTCTATTAAGCCTTCTGAATGTTGTCTATTATTGCATTACAAGGTATCATACTACTGCTGTTATAAAAAGTCAGATGTTATTTTAGTGCCTATTCACTAAAAATTGGTAACCTGACGTACACTAAAGGTGAATCGATGCACACACACACGTATGCATCAACAGTTCATTCAACACACTAACACAACCACATATTTACAAATACTGGTAACTCTCATAACTCAAAATGTTTTGTAGCTTTGTTAGTGACTGGCTTGAATTCTCATAAGAACTTACATAAAACTCAGAAAAATCATACATAAATATATCACTTCTCAGCTTTTGTCTAAGATCAAGCTAAATGTATGTACACAAATTACAAATGCAGTATTGTGATTGCATGGGCGAGTGGGACTGTTGCTAATGTTTTAGATTTCCTGAGGGTTGAGGAGAAATTTACTTTCAAAACGTTGGCTGAGTTTTACGAATAGATATGAATGACGAGAGCAAAGAGTTGTCAATGGCCGATGGCGAGGCTACATGGGTTTAAAGAAAAAGACCGCAAGGAGATGATAGCACATCTATGGATCAGAGATTGCAATTTGTTGATGAACGATTTCATGCTAATTAGTCGGGGTGAGGTGGGGAAATGCCACGAAGAACGTTTATAAGATTAGGAGCACTTGGTATAAATATGTACAATGCTAATAAAGTGTATAGTAACAAAACAACGTTGTGTTGTACATCTGAACACACACACACGCTTTGTTTTGCTGAGACCTTCCTAACGAGAACTTTGTACACATGTGGTATGTATGCTAAAGTGCGTGAGTACACACAAAACATTAGCGCGTCCGTGTGTACTTGGAAGTGTAAGAGAAAGCAAGTAAAGAAGGGAGAGCAGAACGAACCGATAACAGGAAGAAGAAAAATAAAAGAATAAATGAAAAGATAAGACGAAGATATATGTATATATATATATAACATATTTGTATAATATTGATTCCTTATATATATTTTTTATCGATGTCGTATACACGCACATGCATTATTAACGTTAGGCAAGTAACATGCTTCGTTGATGCAACAATAATTGAAATTCAAAGTAATAACAAACAGACTAGATTTGTTTTTTTTTATAGTGCATTCGTTTATTTGAGTTCAAAATATCACGGCGCCGATGTTATTTGATTTTATCTTCACCTTATAATTATTTGTTTAATCTAATTTATCCTCATATGTATAGATAACAGCATTGAGCCTTTTCCCATTCTCATTCATATATATTTATAAAAAAAAGAGACTGATACATATCAACAACAAAGTAAAAAACTTGTCTATTTCTTTAAAAAAAAAAACGATGTCAGCTTCTAGAATGTCTTCTAAACTGTTTTTAAACAACCGTTATTCCTTGAAAAAGTTTGTCAGTTTTAATCGACAGTACTGTTACAAAATTCCGAATGAACACGATGTTGTTAGAATTGGGTGCGCAAGTGGTTTTTGGGGTGACACCGCTGTTGCCGGTAAGTTAAAAGAATTTTATTTATAAAGTAAACACATACAGGGCTATCTTAAAAGCGTTATAGGGCTGCGAGGCTGTGGGTGAAACAATACACTGCCTTTTCCATACATACACCACAACCGAATATACAAAGATTAGAATTAGGGCCTCTAGACTTGCGAAGCCTCACCACTAGGCAGTTGTCTAGTGTTCCCACACTTTAAGACTGCACCATGCATGCATTCATATTTGCTTGTTTTGTTTGTCTTAAATGTAACTTATATAATATTATGTAATATTTATTAGTCGTGATGTTATTGTCGATGTTATTTGGGTATATTTTTCAAGTGTACCTCCAGTTGGTTCACTAAGAAGAAAAAAAAAACAGTTCAAATCTCGCTGAGATCAACTTCGTCTTTCATCTTCCTGGATTTAATAAAACGAAATACCACTCTTTGTTCTTGCTGATGGATTAGTCTTATGATTAAAGGAATACCGGCCGAAACCACCACCCTATTTTTTCCTCCATTCCTGGGCCATATTATCGTTGTGACATATTCAAGGCTGTCGGGGTGTGATTTGAGGAGGATTGAACTCCTAGTATCAACATTCACTACAGTTTGATTTCAAATCTTGTAGTGGTCAACGTTGCCTTTCTTTTTTATCCAGGTTCAATTAAATAAAAAAAACTAGTAAAGTTCTGAGGTCGATGTAATCTGTATAGGGACTAGCATAGCTGCAATGCAAGTACTTGCATCAGTGTTGTTCTCTCTCTCTCTATTTCTCTCTCTCTCTCTATTTCTCTCTCTCTCTCTCTCTCTCTCTCTCTATTTCTCTCTCTCTCTCTCTCTCTCTCTCTCTCTCTCTCTCTCTCTCTCTCTCTCTCTCTCTCTCTCTCTCTCTCTCTCAATAATTGTCGCTAATTTCCTGCTCTTTATATTCTGAGTTCGTACCCTACAGAGGTCAACTTTGCTTTCACTCTTCCATAGTCAATGAAATAAAAGAATCAGTTAAGTACCGAAGTGGATATAACTGACTAAAACCTTCCCCTCAAAGTTGCTGGCCTTGTGCTTAAATTAGAAATCATTGGTTTTATGCTAGAGGTCAGGTTTGCAATAAATTCTAAATGTAAACTGTTGGGATGAGCTGGAAGAAGAGGGCCATGACGTCAATGGTCAAGGGACTGACTGGAAGAGGAAGCGCGAGAAGGGAAGTTCTGGGAGGGACAGGATAGGGTCACCCTCTTTTGGCCGGCCGAGGCATTGCAAACAGACATGAGAGAATTCACTCTCAGGTTGGTGAGATAGCAGCTGCTTACACTGAGTGACGTGGTAGGGCAGGATCGCCGGAGTGATTACTAGTAGACGGTTGCAAACAAGAGGGGAAGGTAGGTGAACCTCTTTTCATTTCCCATGCACAAGTTATTTCAACAATTGTATATAGACATCATTGTCCCCTTGATATATGATGGCAGCGAAGATAAGGATTGACAATGATGTCATCAGACCTTTCTATAGCGAAGGTGATGTACTAGCCTGGATTTGAAAGATCAAAGTTGTGGCCAGGCTACAAGGCATTGAAGATGTAGCAAGCCTCATGACGTTGTTTTTGGAAGGGAGTGCACTGGCACTGTACCTCGAAATGGATGAAGAACAGCTGAGCACAGTTAAGATCGAGCAACGCTTGAGAGAGGCTTACATAGAGAGTACACTGCTTTTGCTAAGCCGGGAACAATCAGATGAAGAGGGGAACAGGTCGACGAATATACTGGGTAGGGATGGAGGCCGGCTGTGGAACAACAGTAGCCATTCACAGGATGGTGTTTTAAGTGCCAAGGACCGCACATGGTGAAGGACTGTGCAGAGCCCAGACTGGTTTGCTACTGGTGCAAACAGACTGGGCATATTGCCTGAAGTTGTAGCCAGGGAAAAGGCCATGGGTAAGTTGATGCCTCTCAAACTTCCCCTGTGAATGAATAGAGGTGTTGGTGAAGTTACTGTCCGTAGTTAAGGTCGTGGTCAGGGGAAACACAGACCCTTGTGGACACAGGCTGCACAATGACTCTTGTGACTCCGAGGGTGACAAAGAAATGGAAGGGGATGGTGAGCTGGCAGAAACGTTAGCATGCTGGGTGAAATGTTTAGTGGTATTTCCTCTGCCACTATGTTCTGAGTTCAAATTCTGCCGAGGTTGACTTTGCCTTTCATCCTTTTGGGGTTGATAAATTAAGTACCAGTTATGCCCTGGGGTTGATGTAATCGACTTAATCTCTTTGTCTATCCTTGTTTGTCCCCTCTATGTTTAGCCCCTTGTGGGCAATAAAGAAATAAGAAATGGAAGGGGACGGGTAGCATTCGGGTGGTTGACGGCAGTGAAATCGAATGCAAGGGTAGCAGCGATGTGGATATAGCGGTGTGAGGCGCAATGTTAAGGCTTGAGGCGATTGTGATTGACCATGTGGTAGACAGGATCGATGTGGTAATGAGGATGGATGCAGTTGACTGCCTTGGAGGTGTCAGTGTTGGAGGAGACATAGTTTTGTTTGGTGCTATGGAGGCACCGTGACTCAGGAATGTGAACGGGAGAAGAGCTTCACAAAGAGCTGCACTGCCTATGCCATTGAAGACAAGGATTTTCAGGTGGCGTTCGATGGTCAGTGATGGACGATAGAATGGTGCTGGAAAGAAGGACCCCCAACACCTAAAAAACAAGGTGATCTGCTACCACCATACCCTGAAAAGACACGCCAGGGACGATTTTGAAGCAGAGGTAGAGAAGTGGATTAAGGAAGGTGTCCTTATCCTGTGGAAAGAGGAGGGGGTGAGCAGAGTGCTACCTCTAATGGCAGTGGTGCAGCCAACAAAGGGCAAAGTTAGACCGGTACTGGACTTTCAGGAGATAAATGGCCATGTATCATGTTACACAGGTGGCAAGGCGACCAACGTCTGTGATGAGATGCTGCACATATGGAGGCAGTCGACTAAAGCAGCAATGATCATCGACTTGAAGTTGGCATATTTGCAGCTCCATGTGAGCGACAAACTGTGGCAGTACCAACTGGTGCGATACAAATGCTGGACACATTGTCTGACAAGGCTGGGTTTTGGGCTGAATTCTGTGCCAAAGATCATGGTAACAGTGCTCAAATCCATCCTGGGAAAGGTGGATAGGATAAGAAGGGCCACCTGTTCCTATATAGATGACATCCTAGTGGATGAGACTGTAGTGCCTGGCATGAAGGTTGTGAGACATTTGAAGAAATTCGGGTTGATTGCGAAAAAACCAGAGCCAGTGGCTGGAGGAGCTGACTGTTGAAAATCTGCATGTTTTCTTTTTTTCCTAATTATAAATAAATAGTTTCTATGACTTACTGTGATTTAATGTTTGAATATTGGGTTTTCAGATGAATGCTCTTGTTTTTTTTTTGTTTGTTTATTTTAATTCTTATTTTACATCAATAATTTTAACAAATCAGTCAAAAGTATATCCTCTTTCATTGTTCACGACTTCTTACCAATGTTCCAGTAGTTTGGCAATGGCTTGACAGTATAAATCACCAAGTGTCTGACTTGAAAAATTCAAGCCACATTTTCAGTTCCAGACTTTTGGAGAGCAACTGTAAAAGGTGATAATCTGAAGGCACTATATGAGGAGAATACAGTGGGTGTGGTAGAAGTTTCCAACCAAACATTTGATTAGCGTTTGTGGTTAAATTAGCAATGTGTGTGTGTGTGTGGAGGTAGGGGGGAGCATTGTCATGTTAAAGAAGCATACTGAGTCATTTCAGCTGGATTGCCTCATTGAGCTGGTGCATTTATTGAACAAAAACCTCTGCATTGACCTTATGGTTGTTTGCAGACATTTTGTAATGAACTGGCTTTTTCCAATTCCATAAACACTGATCACATTTTCTTGCATGGATGCAGCTCTGGCTTAACTCAAGCTTGCTTGTCAGGACTCAGTCATTCTTTCCTCTGCTTCATATTGACATATACACACCATTTTTCATTGCTCATGATGATGTGGTAAAGAAATCTCTGTTTGTATCCACAGGTAGCCTGGTCTTGAGCAAGCAAACTAGTGGTGATGGAAGAACTCTGGAATTTGTCTCTTTTGTTTAGAGTGTCTAACAATCCATGTTTTTGGACCTTACACATCAAGTGAAGGTGATGGGTGTCAATATCATGAAGCATCCCATCTGTTGGGCTAATTCCCTACTAGGCTGGTGCAGATGAGTTGGTTCAGTTAATCCTCATTAAAACGAACAAGTTGGCCAGAATGTGGAGCATTTGTGAAGCTGAAGTTCCTCCTCCTTGAAGTGTAACAATCATTTCTGTGCAGTTCTTTCAGTAATAGCACCTTCTCCATACACAGTGTAAATGCCTTGAGTAGCTTCGACAACTTTGGAACCTTGATTAAAAGTGAAGAGAAGCAGATGTCGTAGATACTCATTTTTTTTCTACTCGACACTCCATCATCATATCTCTGGAAAGAGATAAAATCTATTCAAATTCGAAGATGATAATCAAAAGTTGTAGAGGAAGAATAGAGCTGCATAAAAAGAACCCATAAAATACTATGATGATACTTTTCATGTTAATTCAAGTAACAGAAAGAAGTGAACAAATTTATCAACATAATGTGCGTGTGTGTGTACTTCATTAATGTTGTATGGAATAGTACAGCATAATGTACTGTATTAATGCAATGTAGTCTAGTATATACTATATAATAGAATACAGAGTAATAGTGTATGCATCATCATTATGAATTAGTATAATAGTGTGTAGTGCATCATAATATTTATGGTGTTTAGCATAGGACTTCGTAGTGTGTGTGCGTGCATACATACATACATAGATACATACATACATAGATACATACATACATACATACATA
>NC_068996.1:27699944-27700369 GCF_001194135.2 Octopus bimaculoides | reverse complement strand
ATACATACACACACACACACACACACACACACACACACACACACATCGATCGATCGATTGATCGGGTTAAGAAAATATGGACCTCGGAACTCTCTGCGTTCAATAAAGCAATAGCCCACAATGTGTTTGCAGTACCAGTACTCGTACCGACATTCGAGATACTTGACTGGACGATCGATGAAATCCGAGCCCTTGATGTGAAGACCCAGAAAATACTAACACAAACAACTTTCACATCAATAGCGATGTAGACCACCTATACCTAAAACGAAATAAAGGAGGGAGGGGCCTAACATCAATTCAGACTGCCTTTCAATGCCGTATCATATCTCTTCGACATCATCTCATAACCACCAAGTGTCGAAGTGCACCCCTTGATGAAGTCTGCAGACATGAGGTAAATACCATCATGAGATTGGGAAGGC
>NC_068996.1:27694516-27699266 GCF_001194135.2 Octopus bimaculoides | reverse complement strand
TTGGGATATGTAACAAACTGCCTCAACAAAAACCTGGAAAAATTAGGGTTCTCAAAACCTGAAAGAAAAAGGCTAATTAGAAGACTACAGATTCAAGCCATCAATGTTTGTTTTATGGATGCATTTTTATGTCTAGATGCATGCATATGTATTTATGTGCTAAATTTTTGGAAAGTTTTACATATCTTTACAAACATACAAATCTGCGCATACACTAACACCAAATACTGCACACACACACATATGCACAAATACCTAGATGATGTTGATAAAAGTTCCAATGAAGGAGCCTTGAATCTATGTTACAGTCCGGCTCTTTCTCTATGGACCAGAAATACAGAAATGAAACTGATTGATATACATACATACATATATATATATATATTTATTATAAAAAATAGACTCCCTCGTATGCCAGGGAGTATCCCTAGAAGTAGTAGACTGTTTCCATTGCTTAGGTGACCAAGCTAGTTGTAGGGGTGATTGTTCCAAAAGCATAGCAGCTAGAATAAGAATAGGCTGGGCAATGTCCAGAGAGCTACTACCTCTGTTGGTAATGAAGGGCCTCTCCC
The DNA here is from genome assembly GCF_001194135.2 of Octopus bimaculoides. Classification (NCBI taxonomy): domain Eukaryota; kingdom Metazoa; phylum Mollusca; class Cephalopoda; order Octopoda; family Octopodidae; genus Octopus; species Octopus bimaculoides. The sequence continues at coordinate 27,698,694 of NC_068996.1, read as the reverse complement.
TTACAGTGAAAGGCAGCTTGCATGGTGCCTGTGTACAAACAACTGTGCTACCTATCAGTGAGACATGGGCTGTGACTACTGAGGATATGTAAAGACTTGAAAGGAATGAAACCAGTATGCTTCACTGGATGCATATACAATAGAATGTAAGTGATTTGAAAGAAAAACGGGTATATGTGGCATCGAATGTAGTGTGCAAGAGAGAAGACTTGACATGTCTTCTCAAGCACAGCAAATCACCAGAGATCACAGTCCCTTATCAGTGTGCATATTCAACAAAGTGAAAGTGATTTGAGAGAAAAACTGAGTATACATAGCATCAGATGTTGTGTGCAAAAGAGAAGACTGTGTTGGTATGGCCGTGTAATGTGTAGAAAAGCACCTGCTGTACTGGTGCCACATAGAAAAGCACCCATGTCAATGCCACATAGAAAAACATCTGTGCTGGGGTCACATAAGAAAGCACTCATGTTACATGGGAAATACTTGTGCTAGTTCCACATAAGAACATCTGTACTGTTTCCACATAAGGCACTTGTGCCAGTTTTGCATACGAAGCATTCATTCTGGTACCATATAAAAAGCACCTACTTCTTTCTGTGAAGTGGTTGATGTTCATTATCTTCATTTAACGTCTGTTTTCCATGCTGGTATGGGTTGGACAGTTTGGCAGAAGCTGACCAGTTGAAGAGATGTTCAGGCTCCCTGTCTGTTTTGGCTTGGTTTCTATGGCTGGATGCCCTTCATAATGCCAATCACTTTACAGAGTGTACTGGGTGCTTTTATATGCACTGGCACAGGTGGTTTTTACATGGTACCAGCACCTACAAGCCCATGATATTAGGGATACTCAGCTGGAGAAGGTTGCAGGGGATGAGCCTGTATGCAAGGACAGCTATGCTTTTACTTAGCTTGATGTGTCTTTTCAAGCACAGCAAACTACCAGGTGTCTTGGTCCCCTGTCATTCCCTCTGTGAATCCCAACGTCTGTAGATCCTTTCTTACCACTTTGTGCCACATCTTCCTGGATGAACCACTTCCACATATTCCCTCTACAATTAGAGATTAGCATCTCTTGATGCAACTGTCTTCATTCATATGACCATATCAGTACAGTCTTCTCTCTTGCACACTACATCTGATGCTACATATACCCAGTTTTTCTTTCAAATCACTCACACTCTCATATATGCACACTGACATTACCCATCCAGCAAAGCATACTGGCTTCTTTTCTTTCAAGTCTTCAGATATCCTCAGTAGTCACAGCCCATGTCTCACTGCTATGTAGCATAGCTGTTTTTACACAGGCATCATACAATATGCCTTTCATTCTAAGGGAGAGGCCATTCATTATTAATAGAGGTAGCAGCTCTCTGAACTTCATGCAACATATTCTTATTTTAGCAGCTATGCTTTTGGAACAACTACCCCTACTACTGACTTGGTTACCTAAGTAATGGGAACTGTCTATTACTTTTTGAGATCCCTCCTGGCATATGTGGGAGTTTGTTTTTTGTGTATCCATGGTGTTTAATGTACCTGCACATCTGCCACATGTAAAGACTATTTTCTTCATTAGTTGCCCAGTGATACAGCTGCACCGCTTAGGTGTCCCATAGCTTGCACTGGGTACAGCTTATGGAGTTTCCCCTTACCTTTTCTACATATCGGGCAGTGTACAATTTGTCTGTTTTCCTACTTATTGGCACTTGGGTCTTTACTAAATTAACTCTAAGGCCCTTTGATTCCAGACCTTGCTTCCATACCTAAAATTTCTTCTCTAGTTTTGGTAGTGATTCAGCAATAAGAACAAGGTCATCGGCATAGAGGAGCTCCCAAGGGCATCCAGTCTTAAATTCCTCAGTTATAGCTTGGAGGACCATGATAAATAAGAGGAAGCTATGAACTGAACCCTGGTGGACTTCTGCAGCAAATTTGGTGTATAAACAAAACACATACATACATACACACATGCATGTATACATACGTACATACACACATACACATGCATACATACATGTGTACATATATGCATGCTTACATACATACCCATGCATACATACATACATACACATGCATACATACATACATGCTTGCATACATACCACCGCTTCCCCTTCCGGTCCTTCCACAATGTAACCTCATGGACATCGGTGGCGATTTTTTCTTCCTCCGTTTTTCCATTCTTTGAACTTTCCTTGTTTCCGAAGAAGAGCTCCGCTCGAAACGTCATACTCTCTCTCTTTCCTTTCCCAAGTGTCTAGTAACACTATCTGTATCACGTCCTCACGTTGTTGTTTTTTGTTGTTGTTTTTTGTCTTTTTCCTTTTTTTTTGAACTTACATACATACATTGTTTTGTTTCTGATTTGCAAGATTCTTTATGTGAATTTGTGTGTCAAAACAAATTTTGTTGTGTCTGGGGAGAGTCATTATACCAATATAATAAACATACACACTGGTTCAATTCCACCCCTTTATTATTAGTCAATTGGTTAAATATCTTATTGTTTTGTTTTTGTTTGTCAAAGTTCTTTCATTGCTTCATGCAACCTTTTTAATGACTATTGACTTTGTCCATTATAGTGGCCACATTTGTTTGTTTGTTTGTTTGTTTGGAGCATCACCTGAAGAATTTTTAGTTGAATGAATTGACCCCATTACTTTTTTTAAGCTTGGTACTTACTCTACTGATCCCTTTTGCCAAACCACTAAGTTACGGAGACATAAACATACCAGAACCAGTTGTCAAGCAGTGGTGGGGAACAAACACAGATACAAAGACACATCATCATCATCGTTGTTTAACACCCGCTTTCCATGCTGGCATGGGTTGGACGGTTTGACTGAGGGCTGGCAAGCCAGAAGGCTGCACCAGGCTCCAATCTGATCTGGCAGAGTTTCTGCAGCTAGATGCCCTTCCTAACGCGAACCACTCCGAGAGTGTAGTGGGTGCTTTTAATGTGCCACCGGCACAAGAGGCCAGTCAGACGGTACTGGCATCGACCACTTTCGAATGGTGCTTTTTACGTACCGCCGGCATGGGACCAATCAGCCAGCACTGGCATCAACCACGCTCAAATGGTGCTTTTTATGTGCCACCGGTATGGGAGCCAGTCAGGTGGCACTCGCAATGATCATGCTCGAATGGTGCTTTTTATGTGCCAATCAGACGGTACTGTCATTGGCCACAACAATGACTTCACTTGTCTCAACTGGTCTTCGCAAGTGCAGTTTATTGCCCAGTGATTGAAGGGTACTCTTAGATGGGCCGGTTACGCTGCACTGGCATAGGCCACAGTTACGATCTGACTTGGCTTGTCGAGTCTTCTCAAGCACAGCATATCTCCAAAGGCCTTGGTCACTTGTCCTCATCTCTGTGAGGCCCAACATTCAAAGTTTGTGCTTCACCACCTCATCCCAAGTCTTCCTAGGTCTACCTCTTCCACAGGTTCCCTCTACTGCTAGGGTGTGGCTCTTTTTCACACAGCTGTCCTCATCCATACACAACACATGACTATACCAGCACAGTCGTCTCTCTTGCACACTACATCTGATGCTTCTTATGTCCAACTTTTCTCTCAGGGCACTTATAAGCTGTTGTGTATGCACACTGACATTACACATCCAGTGGAGCATACTAGCTTCATTCCTTTCAAGCTTACACATGTCCTCAGCAGTCACAGCCCATGTTTCGCTGCCATGTAGCATGGCTGTTTGCACACATGCATCATGATGTAAATATGTTCATAATTCAAAAGATATGTCAATGTTTTGTAAATATACCACGATTTTCACTAGGGTGTTAGGGTTAGGGTTTTAGGGTCAGAGTTAGGGTTTAGGGTTAGGGTTACGGTTAGGGTTAGGATTAGTGTTATGGTTACGGTTTTAGGGTCAGGGTAAGGGTTTTAGGGTTAGGGTTTAGAGTTAGTGTTAGGGTTAGTGTTAGGATTAGGTTTAGGATTAGCGTTGGGTAATCGAGCGGGTGTTAATCTGAAAAATTACAGATATGTGAAAAGTACCGACCCTGCCATCTATTATAACTTTTGTTGTTCTGTTTAATATATACATAGATTATGCCTCCAAAGAAGAGAGTTTGCTGGGGAAAGAGAGCAACCAGTTTAAAATGACAGCAACAGATTGCAGCAATTCACCACATTCCAGAAGCTACTTTGA
>NC_068996.1:27689617-27693846 GCF_001194135.2 Octopus bimaculoides | reverse complement strand
ACACACACACACACACACACACACACACACATACAATATAATTAAGATTCCGGTGAATTAGGTGCTTAAATTGAGGCATATAGTTATGTATGTATACATGAATATATAGATGTGTACATATGTTCTTATATATATATTATGTCGACAAATACACACACATACATACACTTTTTTCAGTTGACATACAAATTCAATAAACATATGAAGGTGCAGCCACACTTAAGTGAACAGGCTTTGAATGTAAGATAAAGAGAATGTTGAAATGCAAAAGTAAGACACTTAGTAAATTCTAGGTTTTTTTCTCTTTTTTCTTTTGTCTTAGCAATCATGATATTTGGACTGGACATGGATTACACTGCTAAGAAGAGCAGGGTGCCTCTATTTTAGTCATTAGTTTGACTTGGAATCATTAATCAAATTTTCCTTATGTGCTATGTTACTGTCTTCAAAATGTTGTCTTAGATAGCATTGTGTAATGTAGTTTTTCATTCATGGTACCTGACAAAAAAAAAAATGGGTTGGTTATTTTTAGAATGCTTTTCATTTTAGCTTTATTTAGAGTGTCCAGGCTGACCTAGGGCTAAATAATAACTCCAATTGTAATATAGTACACTGTGCTATATCACACAGCATTAATATAAGACATTGAAATATTTTCCTACTTTGAACCAGTGATGAAACTTCTGTGTGGTCATTCATTTTGCTAGACGTAGCAGCTAAATGTACTCAAAACCATCTTAAATAAAGAAAAGATATGTTAGATTATGTAGTCAGTCATGCCTTTAAAAAAGAAAAGACATGCTGATCATGATTGCATTGCCTTTGATTGTGTTTCTGAGATTTGACCCAGGGCTTAGCAACAACAAGAACTGATAGAAAGAGCCCTTACATGGTTGTCTACTTACAAGATATAGCAACCAAATTTCTTTCAAATTATGTTTTGCCATGTTTAAAAAAAATAGTCTGGAAATATTACAATAGGGTGGTCATGGCTGAATGGTACATAATTTATTTAGTGCAGTATTGTAGCATTTATTTTAAATAAAGTGTAGTACAGTACAATGTGGTTTGGTATACATTATTAGTATAGTGTGCTAAATTAATGTAGTGTGGAATACTATCATATAGTGTAGTAATAGTGCAGTGTTATTATAATGTATGTTAGTAATGCAATGTCATCTGGTACTATGCTATATAATATAGTACAGAGTAATGATGTATGCATCAATAATATTGTTTGTGAAATGCATAATATTCATGCTGTTTAGTATTGTGCACAGTAGTATAATGCAGAGTAATGATGTATCCATTATTGATACAGTGTAGTATAGTGTTCTGTGGTGTTGTCATCATTATCATCATCTTTTAATGTCTGCCTCCATGCTGACATAGGTTGAACAGTTTGACAGGATCAGTTGAATTGAAGAACCATGTCAGGCTTCACTAGTCTGCTTTAGTATAATTTCCATGCCCTCTCTAACACCATCCACTCTACAGAGTGTACTGGGTGCTTTATTCCTGGCACCAGCACTAGTGAGGTTACTATGTAGCTTGCACAACTAAGATCCTCTTTGACTGGGTAGGGCTACAGTAGAGGGATCCAGTTGGAAAGTCAAATGGTAGCTGCTTCTGATAGGACCCTATGGAGGTTCTACCCTACGATCCCTTCTCCTTCCCCCAGTGGACAGAGAAAATAGAAGGATAAGTGGAATTTTGCTGGATTTATGACTCAGAATGTACAGGAAAAAATACTGTAAACCATTTGGTCTGATATGCTACCATTTCTGTCACTTCTGCTGTTATTTAAATCCAAATCAACTTTGAATGAGTAGACTTATAATCAAAGACATTTCAGCCTTGACCATCCCATTTCCTTCCTGCATGCAGTGAACCCAGGACCACTTTATCCAAAATGTTCTCTTCTAAAATGGTTAAGTGTGATTTGAAGGGATTTTAGCTTCTATTTCTAGCAGATTGAATGACTAGATACAAGCTTTTCATATCAGCTCAGGGAAATGTAGACAGCAGTTATTGGTAACTTATTAAAACCAAAAGCTAAGCAGTTAACATCTGACTACAGACTTAGTCTTGTTTTTGTTAAAACAATTATATTTCTTTCAGTCATATGAAAGTTATTAAACATTAAAATAACTAAAATACAGTAAAAGAAAACAATAAATAGTAAAAAACAAACTTTTTTTGACAATGAGGCAAATTTTGATTGCTAAAAATGCTTCTCCTAAGAATTCCATTTACTTTGTCCTGACTGTTTCTTAAAGCAAATTTTTGTTACCAATTCTTTCCTTCACTTTTTCAAGTCTTATACATTCCATGTATATTGGTTGCTTCTTAGTCTTGTACATTGAAGGGACATCTGTGATTGTTTTATTATATTGTCAGGAGACTGGTGTGAATAAGCACAATGCATCAACACTCATTGAAATTACAATGTAAAGCTCATTTGTGACCCAGGATGTAATAACAATTTGTGAATTTTAAAAAGAATGAGCATAGAACACATAACAAGACACTGATAGTGCAGTGCTAATAGAATAGCTGGACCAAGTTAGGAAAGTAATAGAAAGAATTATGGCACAAATAGTTAGGAAAGAGAAATATTTTTCTGTTTCTTTTAGTCAGAAGGGAAAATAGTACCCATGACCTTTACAGAACTGACAAGACTGGTGAGAGGTGGGAGGGAAGAAGGTATATCAAACTGGAACCTTGTCCTGAATGCTTGTAGTAGAGTGGAGTCTGTTAAAGGCTGCTAAGGTACTACCAAGTGAGGGTGGAGTTGCATTGATAAATTGGTGTGAGTATAGATAAAGGAAGAATGAGAAAACCAGGATTAAATGTGACGATTTATTCAACGCGTTAAAAAGCATTAACATGGTGAACTTGATGGAATACATCTTGAATGATACTGTCAGAAAATATACATAACGTTTCTCATGCAGTTGGTGCATGGTGATGTATGCAGTGTATAAAAGGAAAGCAAATATGTGACATGCCTTCTGGTGGAGGAGAGGAACATGTAATGTGTTGAAAGCTGTGAAATGAACTTGCTTTCTGCTAAGATCCGAACTTGACTGTGCAAACCTACCTCACTAAAGAATAGCGGGAAGATTTCTCCTTATACAGCTGATGATAGGCTCCAGCAATAGACATAAATTGCTCATGCTCAGCTGGTCCGTCACATGATGAGATGAGAGCTTATGTAAAACCAGAAGGGCTAGATTGATGTATAACCCATCATGTAGAAAACATAGCGTATGAGCCAATATTCACCTATGTAAAGGTAGACAAGCAAACTGAACATATACTTGTTACAGATTAAATTTATCAGCCAGTGTTGGCCTAGGCAGGATTTGAACTCAGAATGTAAAGAGCTGGAACAAAAATGACAAGGCATCCAGTCTGATTTTCTTACAATTCCATCACTCAATCCACCATTCTGAATTGGCATATTTTTATCAAGTTTGAAATGATGAAAGGCAAAGTTGACCTTGGGAACATTTGAACTCAGAGCACAGAGAGCTGGAACAAATAATGTGATATATCTAATATTCAGATGACCATTCTATCCGGTGCTCTAATATCTTAATGCTCTCAAGATAAATTAACTTAAATGAGATGCAATTTGGATTTGTGTTGAGGCAAAATATCATTGATGCCCTCTTTGTAGTGAGACAATTACAAAAGTTCTTAGTTAGGAGCAAGCCACTATGTCTAGCATTTATTCATCTGGAAAAGTCCTTTGACAAGTAACCATGTCTGGTTGTCTCTAAGAAAACAAGATGTACATGAATTGCTTCTGAGATCCATGTACAGAGATGTAGTGAGTAATGAGCTCAGTGAGAAATTTAGTATACAGGTGATTATGCAACAGAGCTTGATTCTCAGCACCTTGATTACTACAGTTCCCCAGGCTATAATGTCCCTTCAGTTTGAAGCTGGTTGTCTATAAGTGCTCCTATGTTGATAGTCTACTTCTGTTCCCCTGGCCACAATAGAAAAGTCTATGAGGACTCTTGTTTGTTGATAGCCTAAATATCATAGCTAACTCTATTAAACATTTAGAGAAGAAACCCTAACTTCTCTTTCATTTTTCTTCAGGGATCAATAACATAATCACAGCAATTTAGTGTAGGGATTAGTGGAATGGTTAGAGTGTTGAACAGGGTGTTCTGCAGTATTGGTTCCAGCTCTTTGTGTTTTAACAGCAATGC
>NC_068996.1:27684150-27684484 GCF_001194135.2 Octopus bimaculoides | reverse complement strand
GTGTCATATAAAACATCTTTTACTCTTAGTGTTATTGAGAAAATTTTATCCTTTTAAAGTTATTTCGTGTTAAAGTTGTCGTATTTCTGTAATTTCAACCAATCACTGACATCTATTGAGGTGAAAACAATTACTGCTATGGAATGTAAACAACACATTGTAGTGGTGTCAAGGGATCTTTTCCCTTGAATAAAATTAATGCCGTTGTTTGTCAACAACAACTATCGGCGGTACTGTTATTTATGACATCATTCGTGCATTTGTACTGGTTTTAGCTTTAGGGTTAGGGTTCGGGTTTTAGAGTTAGGGTTAGGGTTTTAGGGTTAGGGTTATG
>NC_068996.1:27673402-27683992 GCF_001194135.2 Octopus bimaculoides | reverse complement strand
AACTTTGAATATAAAAATTTTTCTCTGTTCTATAAGACAAAATATACAAGTATACGAAGTTTTAAAGTGTTTCGGTAGAAAACACAATAAATAAAAAACTAAATAAAAAGTGGTGCCCGCCAAATCAGAAAGATCCAAAAGGATTATTATTATTATTATTATTATTATTATTATTATTATTATTATTATTATTATCATTATCATTATTATTATTATCATTATCATTATTATTATTATTATTATCATTATCATCATCATCATCATCATCATCATCATTATTATTATTATCATCATTATTATTATTGTTATTAAGGCAGCAAAAGCTGGCAGAAGCTTTGTGGTATTTCATCTGTCTTTACATTCTGAGTTCAAATTCTGCCAAGGTCAACTTTACCTTTCACCCTTTAAAGGTTATTAAAATAAGTACGAGTTGAGCACTGGGTTTGATAAAATTGACTTAATCCCCTCCTCCAAAATTGCTGGCTTTGTGCCAAAATTTGATGCCACTATTGTTGTTGATATTCATTTTGAAGTGTGTGGTTATATGTCTACTTACTCTGATAGTTTGATGATTTTTTTTTTTATCAGACAAAATGAATGTAAATTTTTTTTTCTCTTTTGGTTTGCACTCATGCGTACATATACCAATCAATTGATGTCACCGATATACAAACACTCATATACACACAAGCTTGCACACACATACATAGAGCAGTTACATGTGCACATGCACCAAATACAAGATCTGCATGCCAAGTATACTTATATGTGCACACACACCAGATATACATGCACACACGCGCACACACACACACACACACAATCACATACACCAGATATGAACTCACACACCTGTGTGTGTGTGTGTGTGTGTGTGTGCAAACAACAGAAACATACATGTGTGTACACACATGTATATGTAAACCATACACACACACACACACACACACACACACACACACACACACACACACACACACACACACACACACACTTTCCCAGACAGCAGTACTTCTTAGTTGTGAAACTGAATGCCCACACACAGATGATACAAATGAACACATATGCATGCATGTACACACATACACAGCCAGTATATGATCACACATCAAGTGTATACGTGCATCTATACACCAACAAACTGGTGCTGCCAATACACAAACACTCATAAATACACACACACAGGCATGTATGTACACATACACACACACACGCATGTATGTACACATACACACATACACACACACAGGCATGTATGATTGTTTCTAAGGCACAAGGTCAATAATTTTTGGAGAGCATGTGAAGTGATTAGCAGTTTATTTTATCAGCTCCAAAAGAGTGAAAGATGAAGTTGGTCTTGATGAAATTTGGACTCAGAACATAAAGAACCTGAAGAAATACCACAAAGCATATTTTCTGATGCATTAATGATTCTGTCAATCCTCTGCCTTTAGCAAAAGCAACAATGATGCAATAATGATTTCTTTTATTTGTCTCTGGGGTATCAAATGAGGGAGACATTACAAGGATAGTTTACAAAAATGGGGGGAAAGAAGGGAGATGATTGTGAAATGAGATAAAAGTATACATAGAATACAAAATATGTGAACACATCTATAATGTTATCCTCTTGATACAGGAAAACCTCCAATTAAGACCAGTCAAGGAACTTAACAAATCCAGAATTACCCTGATTGCTGAAGGCACAAGCCCTCACCAAACTATTGTTCCCCGATCTTAATAATTTTTACCAGAATCATTCATCTTATGATAAATTCATTGAGAGAAAGCACCCTGCTTTCCAAATGGAATGTAAAATAACCAAAAAGGAAAGTATCTTTTCTCAACCCTCTCGGCCTTGTACGTCCTTTCTCAACCCTCTCGGCCTTGTATGTCACACAACCTTTCTCTGTCTTGTTAATGATGGTGGGGTGAGTGGGAGATCCTCACAATGGATTTGGCCAATAGTTGGAATTGTCCTGTACATAATGTAACTCCACACGAATCAAGATAATGCAGTCCTAGCTGCATTATGAATAACTAAAATAAGTTGGTCATAGCTGGTCTTCTGGATCAGGGCTCATCTGGGACTAAACAACAACAACAACAATATCATTTGAAAGAAAATCAACAACTTTTGCAGAGAAACAGAAATATCAAGATTGATAACTAGAGCAATAACAACAACAACAAAAACTGAACAAACTAATGAGGGTTGTCATTGTGGTTACCCAACCTACTAGAAATAACAGCCAAATCTTTCTCAAATCACACCCTCACCAAATCTTTCTCAAATCACACCCTCACAAGCTTTAGATAATGTAGGCCTGAGTTCTACACATAGGGAAATAAAAGTTACGAATTTCATAGCTGGAATGCCTTTGATCACAGGTCTGCTCAGTCAGAGCAAAACTGAGTCTAAATAACTGTTTAACCTAGATAACAAAGCCTGAAATTTGAGGGAAGAGTTTAGTCAATTAAATCAAACCATTTACTTGACTGGTGTTTTATTTTATTGACTCTGGAGGAAGGAAAGGCAAAGTTAACTTCAGTGAGATTTGAACTAAGCATGTAAAGAACTGGAAGAAATACTGCAAAGTATTTTGTTCGATATTCTAATGATTTTGCCAACCCACTAATCCCAACCTGGGTCTAAGTAACATCCACAATAATTTTAAAAAAGAACATATTTCTAGCATAGTAGTGCTCAATCAACAAAACCCTGATGAATCTATGTATGCCAAGGGTTGTCTGGTTGTGCCATGGAAGTTTTAAAAATATAACTCTGTATAACAATTTCTGTCCTTGGTTAGCAACTGTTATTTCGTATTTGCTTACCTCAAAAGGTATGAAAAATGGTTAATATTTCTTTCAAAATTTAGTTTTGTTACATTTATTCAAACCCCAAAGAATCCCTCTCGACACATGGCTATGATACTTCTCCACCACTTATGATCAGGGATGCATATATTGAAGCCACTAAAGAATATGCTCAAGTGGTTAAGGTCAAGCAAGTGACAAGCAAATCTGTGGTACTGAGAGGAATATTTGTTGTAACCTGTCTTTTATATGAAGGCAAAACAATGTACATGATAACCTGGCCCGAATGTTTGTGACAGACTGCTGTAAGCTGCCATGGACTAGATGGTAATAATAGTAGTAGTAGTGGTGGTGGTGATGTTAAGCCGGTAATGGATTAAGTCTAACCACCACCCTCCACTCTACGCAAAAGAAGGAGTAGGCCTCTCCAAAGGGCTTCCATAGAGTTTCTGTCTTACACATTTCACATACAAAGCTTTGGCTGAATTGAAGGTGATCTATGGTAGAAGCCACTTGCCCAAGTTACATACCAAGCAGTGAGATTGAACCTGAAACTATGTGGTGAACAAATTTTTCAGCCACACTTGTTAAGTAAAGAGCAGTTGTGTGGTATTAGTGGTGATGATGGTGTCGATGTTGGTGGATAACCCAGTAAACTTGTCAAAGGGGGGAGTAGTATTAATGGTTACAGTAGTAGAGACAGCAGTAGTGATAGAGGTTGATGGTGGTTGTTACATTGTATGGTTTTATGATGACATTTACCTTAATCTTTGTTGTTGTTATAATGACAGTATAAGGCTATAATTCTGATTTAGTCATTAATCCCATTCATATTTCATTTCACTGCATTTTCTCTCTCTCTCTCTCTCTCTCTCTCTCTCTCTCTCTCTCTCTCTCTCTCTCTCTCTCTCTCTCTCTCTCTCTGTCTCTCTCTCTCTCTCTCCTCCATCTCTATCTTTTTCCTTCTCTCTTCTTCATACTCTCCCTTTCCTTCTCTCACTCCATTTTTTATTCTTTCTTTTACATATTTTTAATGTTTGAGGTGACTTACCATAACCACTGCTAATGGATATCATATTTTGAAGGATTATAAGAAGTTTCTCATTTTTATCCATCCACTACCACCACCATTTCTATGTCTCTGTTCATCTCTCTATTCACCTCTCTGTCTCTTTCTCTCCCTATTTGACTTTTTGTCTGGCTACTAACTTAGCTAATAATATCTGTTTGGCTGTGCATCCACCTATTTACCTGTATGTCAGTATTTATGTGTGTGTGTGTGTGTGTACATATGTTCATTCCCTCCTTCTCTCTGCTCTGTGCAAAAGAGGTAAATGTTTAGCTTCATAAAATAACTGGGTTTTTTCACCTCAAATTTTTATGCTATTATGAAGCAGAAAAGAACGCCTACTCACACACACACGCACACACACACACGCAACACACACACGCAACACACACACATACACACACACACTCTTCTCTCTCTCTCCTCTCTCTTTCTCTGTCTCCTCCCTTTTTCTCTCACTCTGTCTCCCCACAGACACAAACACCCCACACACTCTCCACATACACACACACAACACACACATACATATCATGCAAGTCAATGAGGTGGCCTGTATTTAATGGTTGTCTGACCAGCTGAAAAAAATAGTCGAATGCTCCTCAAGCCACACCCTAACATCTTAAGGAGGACGCTAGAAGAAAGATGATGACCTTCAATACATTGTTTGCAAACATGATGAGATGATCATAGTTGGAACCTTTTCATTATAGATATGCTTCATCAAGGTTGACCCAAGGGCTAAACAATCAACAATAATCTCCCAACTTAAATTTTTTATCTTTTATTTGTTTCAGTCATTGAACTGTGGCCATTCTAAGTCACTACCTTGATGGTTCTTTGGTCGAACAAATTGACCCCAGTACTTATAGGTCTTTTTTTATACGTCTGGTCGGTACTTATTCATTGGCCTAGAGCTATAGTAGAAGATACTTGACCAACGTGTTATGCAGTAATACTCAACCCAAAACCACACAGTTGCAATGTGAGTTTCTTTACCATACAGCCACACCTGCACAATAAAATAAATGAATTGCTTCATTGATGGTCAAAGTACTTGACTCTTGTTGGCTCAGTTGACCTACAAATAAATAGGAATATGTAAGAAGTGGGAGACCCAGGAAGACATGGGATGAAGTACTGAAGAATGACCTCAGGAAGCTGAATCTTTCAGGTGAGATGCCTGAAAAGGACCAAGATACCTGGTGCCTGGCCATACTCAAGAAGATGCATACCCTGCATCATAAGTGTTAAGATGATCCTTCTGGTGGTGTAAAGCACCCATGATGGTGCCACATAAAAGCACTCTCTGTAAAGTGGTTGGCGTTAGGAAGGACATCCAGCCATAAAAACCAACCCAAATCAGACTGGAGTCTGGTGCTGCTCCCCCAGCATGAACAACAGATGCTAAATGATGATGATGAGTGGTTGTAGCATACAAATTTAAGCATTTAAACCACTGTATAACTAACAAGAAGGCTACCATACAAATATTATTTGGTTAGATGCTTTTTCCAAGAGATATTCAAAGCAGCCCATAATATGCAAATGTAAGCACCATCGAGCCTTGTCTCCAGTTTTTTGGTGTGTGTGTGTGTATGTGTGTGCCTGAGCAGTGGACTTGTACAGTAACATGGAAGAAGCTTCTTTTAAGATCATCTGGTAGTATCTGTGTAATCACCTCCAAGTGAAATAATATCTTCATATGGTAATGTACGCCTCCTTGATGGATTTAACATAGACTGGACTGTTGCAGATGCATGCACATGCACACACACATGTACACACAGTACCAATTTCTGGATCTGATGGGAAGGTTGTATGGTAACTGAAGATTCTGTCCTGTGGTACTGTAAATAGGATTTCAGAGTGCGCGCGCACACACACACACACACACACACACAACTAAAGGCAAGGCTTGATGAAGCTTACATTTGCATATTATGTGCTGTTTTGAATATTTCTTGGAAAAAGCATCAGAGAAAATAGTGTGTCACAGTTTTCTTGTTAATTACACAGTGGTTTAAATGTGTAACATAGCATGTTGTACCAACTCATGGTGTCTATTTGCTTGTAAGTCAATTGAGCCAACAAGAGTCAAATGACTTGACCATAGACATAGGAACATGAATTGTTAACTTTTCAACATTGTCCAACACCTAACCAATGGCTTCTAGTGGGAAATGACTTGGACTGTGTGCACCCATTTAACCAAAGTGAATATAAGATTATGATAAGGAGGATGATATCTATCTATCTGTCTGTCTGTCTGTCTGTCTATCTGTCTGTCTGCCTGCCTGTCTGCCTGTCTGTCTGTCTGCCTGCCTACCTGTCTATTTTTGTTTGTTTCTTCCCCTCTCTCTCTCTCTCTCTCTCTCCCCCTTTCTTTATTTCTTTCCTTTCTCTTTCCTTCCTTCCCTCCCTCCCTTTCTTTCTCTTTCCTTCCTTTCTTTTTAAGTGCTAGCAACATAAACCAGTTCCTTTGCATTGAACCAATATTTATCTTTTTATCTGCCAATCTATCTGCCATCTTTCTGTCCCTCTGTTTGTCCATTTATCGGTTGAGAGAGAGAGAAAATGGGTGGGGAGTTGTTAATTTATTTTCAGCCTATATTCTTTCTGATTTTATATACTGCATTCATTTACCAAATGTTTGAATCTTTCACCATTTTTGTCATACATTCTACATATTAGAAATTTAGGGATGCAGAAATTTTTGTGAAGATAACATTTTGGTAAAATTATCCATTCCTTTTACTTGTTCTTTTCTGGTATCTTGTCTTTGTGCTGTTCCCAAGGAAAATGTCTAGGCAGTTGTGTGTAGCTGTTTAGCAATTTAAGTTATATGGGGCTACTCAATCATACAAATGTATACACATACTCATACACATATATGAGTGGATGCATCCATACATGCTCACACTCGTAGAATATAAGTTAAAAAATTTCAACATCCATATAAATGGAAAGGCTGATAAGAAATATAGTTAATTTACCAAGATGAGAGAAAGGAAAAAATTAACAAAATAGGAGAATGAAACATTAATAAGATAGGAAAAGAAAGAAATTAATCAGCAATGGGATATACTTGGAGGAACTAAAATATCCTTCCTAGAAGGATAAGGATTGATACTAAACACACTCATATAAGAAGTGTATGGACTGTCAAAAGGTTATTGACTAAAGCCATGAAGATAGTATTTAATAAGTAATAAGAAAGATAGATTCAAGTAAGGAAAAAGCATGTGCAGGTTTGATTTTGAATGCTGTCAGTTTAAGTTAAAATATGATATCTTTTATCTTTTACTAGTTTCAGCTTGAGAGCTGCAGCCATGCTGGGGCACCACTGATAAGTTGAAAAAGATAAGTTAAGAAAAATATATATATAGGCTAGTTAACATTAGACTATGAATTAGACTTAATTTTTAAGGGCAAAAAGGAAAATTAATGAGTAGAAAGTTAAAGGCAATATAAATTTATTAAATTTACTAAATTTATAAATTTAAAAATTCTATAAAATTTATAATGTTGACATACTACATATTAGTTGTGAGTGATTGTAAATACACAATAATGCAGATATACGTTCCTACCCACATATCAATTGAGATAGTATCCTGGCAATATAATTAATGAAAGGATAATATAAACAAGCAAGAAAATTGCAACTAAGAGCATGATATGCAAGAATAGTAAAAATTAAAGCCATTTAATTGACTTAGATTAGATCAGGTTATATTATATATTTATTTATTTTAATCTTCTAATTATTCTAATCAATTTACTTGGTTTACAAGATTCAACATAATTTTAGTATAGACAATTAGGAAGAATGATATTGAGTGCAAGTTATTGAATTAGAGTAAATACTTTCAATATGGGATAATTTATGTAAAAAAATACATAATTTCTACATAAAACTTCCACACTAGATAGGGTTATAGAATAGGTTTATAATATAGGAAAGTTCTATGGATGGATTGGGGGCATTTTCTTGTTAATACCTCAAATTTATTGACAAGGTTATTTTGACACTGCAGGATTTCATAAGCATCCAAACAATTAAGGGTGCAACCATAATGATGAGTGACAAAAGGCTTGGCATATCTAATGATATTTCACAATTAATGTGCATTGTCTTCAGTTCACATATTTTAGCCACAAAAGAAATTGATGTAGCTATATCCGTTCCTCTAAAAGTATGTATTTGGTTATGTAATCTAGACTTAAAGCATCTCAAAGTATCACCTATGTATATAAAGACATTATTTGCAATAATAACAGTACATTTGTAAATTATATTTTTAGTTAAGGATTTATTATCCAGGGGACATTCATTTAATCTTCTACAGTTACAAAATTACAGTTACAATTTTCTCAGTGGAAAATTACGATATAGTGCACAGTTGGTATTACCAACGCATCTATTGTAGTTATTACTTGCATAGTTTACATTAACATTTATGAATGTCAAATTAACAGGTGAGGTGCCTCCCATCAGTTGCATACTTGTAACTAATACAGTTGTATATGTTAGAAGGTTTGTGCTACTATTACTTTTACCATTCTCATCACAGTTATTATAACTAGCTGGATTATTATTATTATTGAGTGGGAGAGTAGTGCATACCATCAAAGGGACACTGTGGTGAAATATATGAAGCCCAGTAAACCCATCATGACTACTAAAGCTGTGGTATTGAGCAGAATATTTGCTGTAGCCCATCTTTTATACCAAGACAAAACAATGTACATGATAACACTTCCAATCAGTTAACATCAAAAGCCATGAGAGCCACTGCCTGGTACTGCATCAGGGCATATTATTATTATTATTATTATTATTATCATATAACTATTCAACATTTGGTAGTTTCAGGCAAATTTCTACTGCATCACCTGCTACACCTCTGTGTTGCTAGGGTGTGTGCAGCATTGTGTTCTTTTTTGTTGTTGGGAGTGTGCAAACTCTTCCTGGTATTGTAGTGCATCAGTTTCTTTATTTTTTTCTTCTTCTTTTCTCTGGTGTGATGCAGTCTTTTGTTGTATTAGTGTTTGTATTGTATGTTGTGTGTGTAATGTGTTGGGTATTCAGCTTGCTGGCGGTAGTTTATTTCATTGGATATTTGCTGTATAGAGTGTGTCTGGTGTTTGTGGATTGTTTTGTTTAGGTTGTATTATTGAATTGATAGTGCCTTGTGTAGGATGTGGGCTGTTCGCAGTAGAGCTATTTTTGCAATTTTTGGGGTAGTGCATTGTGTTGAGGATTCAGGTGTAGCTTCTACATTTTTATTCATATGTTTTTTTTTTATCATACCCAATGCCCCAGTTATTATTACTGGTATTGTTTTCACCTTCATGCTTCACATCTTGAATACTTCAATTTTGAGGTCTTTGTACTTTGACAATTTCTCCACTTCTGTTTGAACAATATTTTGACCAGAAGGGACTGCAATGTCTATCAGTAAGCAGGTGTTTTTTTCCAATCCTTGATTATGTCTGGGCAATTAGCTTTTATTTCTTTGTCAGATTGAACAGGCACATCCCAGATGATTGTGGCCTGGTTGTTGTCTTGTACCATGTTTATACCATTTATTGTCAGTTTTTATGTTGTAGTGTTGGCATATTGTCCAGTGGGTATAACTATATAACTATGTACTCAGTTGTGTCTGCATATATATTCAGATTTCGCAAGGACTAGACAGTCAGAGATGATGTGGTCAACTGTCTCTTTGTGCTGGTTGCACATTGTGCATTTGGTGTTAGAGCCTGTTTATATTATTTTGCTTTTATTGTTGTTCATAATCAGGCATTGATTTTGTGCAGTTCGAATCAGTCCTTCCATTTCAGCTTTTTGTCCAGAGCTTTTGAGCCATTGTTGGCTTTTACTGAGGCTCACTTCTCTGTCAAGCTTTGCATGGTATTGGGCATGGAGTGATTTTTCTCTCCATTTCTTCTGTAGAATATTTTGTAGTTGTATTTCCATATTGCTTTTTGTCTCTTTGACCATTTCTGTTATGTTGTCATCTGAGGTCAATGTATCAGTATAGTTTGTTTCTGTTTTGTATTTTGTTGCCTCCTTGTGTATAGAGAAAAGTGTTTTCTTTTTCTCGAGTTACTTTATTACATGTAGTATTCCTCCACTTTTTGTTTCTAAGTACTTTACTAGTCCAATATTGTTATTTTATAATAGTTCCCTATCTGTAACAGGCCATGGCCTCTTTCTGAGCAGGGTAGATATATTCTATCTGCATCTGCTTTGGAGTGGTGACTTTGGTATGCTGTTAATAGTTTTCTGGTTTTTCTATCTAGGTTTCTCAATTCACTGATTTTCCAGTTTATGTTGAAGTTGTAATTTATGACTAGTATGGCTAGCATGTTTATCCCTATTATCTTATTTTTAGCTTTGAGTTCAGTGTTTAATATTAGTCTATGTCTTCTGCAATGTTCTCTCTTAATTTTCTCTTTCATTTCTGTGTTGTATTTTAGTTGTTTCGTCTATTCATAGATATTTGTATGGGCAATGCTGGTCTAATTCTCTGATTTCTGTGTCTATGTTGAGTGCAGTATTTTCAGTGTTGATTAATTTGTCTCTCCTCTGTGTCATTTTGGCACATTTGTCCAGCTCCATGTTCATCCTGATGTCCTTGCTGAAACTATGGACAATGTTTAGAATGTTTCTCTGTTCCAAGGTATTTTTTGTG
>NC_068996.1:27669275-27673347 GCF_001194135.2 Octopus bimaculoides | reverse complement strand
TATATATTGACATCATAAGAATTTATAAACTTTTGGGAGAATGTGAAATAATTCTTTTTCAGAGCTGGATCTCAAAGTACATAAATGTTATAGATAATCCTTTCTATTAAAAGTATAAGGCCTAAAATTTTGGGGGAAAGAGCTAGTCGATTACATTGACCTCAGTGCTTAACTGGTAATTATTTCATCAACTCTGAAAGGATGAAAGGCAAAGTTGACTTTTGCAGAATTTGAACCCAGACAAAATTTTCTAAACATTTTCTCAAGTGTGTTAAAGGTTCTGCCAATTCATCTCTTTTATACTTGCTATAAATTGATAGCATGCAAATATTGGGGTGGAAAATCCTTTTGTATAGAAAAAATCAAAGGTTGCCCATAAGATACAAACCTACATCTTCTAAAGTCATGTCTCCAGGAGATGTGAGTTCAAGTACTATGGGTAGCTTTCAACCTTTTCTGTCCAGCAAAGTTTGGGTTTTTCAACCCTATATTTACATGCTATTTTATATATATATATATATATATATATATATATATATGTGTGTGTGTGTGTATATATATATATATATATATATATATATATATATCTAATGTACTGATCTGGGATAGAAAATTCAACAAAAAAAGTACTTCATCTGGTGAGAGATAAATATTATCTATTTAAAGGTCACAATACATGTATAAAGCACTACTAATAGTTTCATATGTTGAGAAAACTTCAGACATATTCTTCAGGTGCAAACCACATATCATAACGAACTAAAAAAATTGAATAATGGAAGAAACACGAAAAACTGAGAAGGCAGCATATAGAAAACACAGAAGGTAAAAAACAGAAAACACAAAAACTAAAATATAAAAAGTAAAAAGTAGAAATGTAAAAGAGGTATCCTCCTCAGACTTAAATGATAAGGCTGGAAAGATATCAAGTCAGTCAGGAATAGGCAGAATTTTCCAATTTTTCAAAATATATTTATACATATGCATGCAACCACAGAAAATTTATGACATAGAGTTCAATAGAGAGATAGGGATCTTAGATCTGAACAGGATCTGCACTCTTTTGGCCAAACAAAGCCTCCATTTATTCAATCCACTCACATAAGTTATGGGTTTCTCAATTACTTTCTACTTAATCATATGTGGTATTTTGTTATCTTTCAAAGTCCATATGTAGCTAACCAACTTAGTAGCTTTACTTTTATCTCTGTCAGAAGGAAGCTATGTGATTGGCATAGTGATTTTTAAATTCAACTTCACATAATCCAATGTAGGTCTTCTTATCTGTTGTATTATTATTTAGGGTTGCAGTAACTTCTGCCTCATATATGGCAGATTTAATCATACATCATTGGTCAAGTAGACAGGATCCTGGGTTGTGACAGTTGCAGCTGGATTTAAGCTCTTGGTATTGACCACATGTAATGATACTCTTCATATCAGGGCAGCAGCTATATGATAATTTCACAGAACATCTATTAAATATTTTCCTGTGACTGAGTTGCTGGAAAGTCTAGGAGAGATAGAAATCTTTTACCTATGTTAGTTTTTATATTAAGGGAAAAGTGAGGGTCAAACCAAATAATTTTCATTGACCTATTTTTAGGTTTCTTATTACTATTCTGATTAATACTAGAGTGTTTATGTATTGGGTCATCCCATGAATAATCTGGTTTTTACAATTGCATGAACTTGCTATAAAAGCAGGTAGTAATTTTACTTTGTCCTTATTCTTAGTGCAAGTTTTGAGGAGTGCAGCTCAATTTTAACAGTTATTTTTTTTAAAGCTATAATGGAAGTGACAAAGGAACATATTCGGCATATTTTGCTTTATGAGTTCAATAAAGGCAACAACGAAATGAAAAGTGCGAGGAATATTAATGCGGTATATGGGGATTGGACAATATGCGTAAGCCAGTTTCAACGGTGATTCCAGAAATTCCAAGCTGGAAACTACAGCCTATAAGACGAGCATTGTCTTGGAAGATCTATAGAGTTCGATGAGGTTGTCCTGAAAACCCTGGTGGAACAAAATCCCATCATAACTGTTAAGGAACAATGAGAGAAGCTTGAATTTGGTCATTCAACCATTCATCGACACCTGCGTGCCATCGGAAGAGTCAGCAAATTGGGTCAATGGGTTCCTCACAAACTTTCTGAGTCTTATCGTGTGAAGTGGGTAAATGTGTACTCTTCTTTGCTGTCACATCTCATGAATGAACCTTTTTTGGACCAAATAGTGACTGGTGATGAGAAATAGGTTCTCTATAAAAATGTCAAGCACTGAAGACTGGGTAGGGAAAGGAGAAACACCAGTTCCCTAGGCTAAAGAAGGTCTTCACCCACATAAGGTGTTATCTGTTTGGTGGGTGGGATATGAAAGGCTTAGTCCAATTTGAACTTTTGAACCCAAACCAAATGATAACGAGATCTACTGTGAGCAGCTTGAGCTGCTTAAGTCAATACTAGAAGAAAAATAGCCATCTTTGGTTTCAAGACAAAGGTGTTCTTCCATCAAGATGATGCTCAGCCACATACAGTAAGGGTGACATTCCAAAGGCTGGAGCAGTTTGAATGGGAGACAGTGCCTTACCCACCATATTCACTGGACGTTGCCCCATCTGATTATCATTACTCTGCAGTCTTCAAAATCATTTGGGCAGAGAAAGTATGAATGCTGTAGATGAGTTCAGATCAGTACTGGAGAAGTATTTTTTTTATCACAGACAAGTGAATTTTGGAAGAGGGGCCTTACAAGTCCACCAGATAGATGGAAGAACATTGCAGAAGATGAAGGAGAGTATATTTTAGATTAAAAAAGAACTTTGTTTATCTTAATTTTGAAAAATAAAAGAAGTTTAAAAAACACATTATTTAAGGGATGACCCAATATTACATTATCTTTGATACCAATAGATCTATTATTAATATTTTGATTATTATTAGAGGGATTATATATTAATTTATCTTTGAAGTCACTATTGGCTAGGGCCTTGTTATAATAGATGCAGTTTTCTCGAAAATTTCTTTAGAAGAAGAGAAGTTAGACACTCTGTTACTAATATTAGCTATCAGGTTTTTAGATATTACAGGACTGTTTATATATATGTGCAAGTTTCTCATTAGGCTTATAGAAAGGTTTGTATGAGGAGGAGTTTACATCTAAGGAAACATCTAAATAATCAACTATAGAGAGATTGGAAGCTACTGTAATTATAAGTCCTAATTGATTAAAGGTAGAAATAAGTTGCTTTCTATCTTTCCCAAGAGTGTGACCATCACATCCATGGGAAATACCCAAACTGTCATCATGGTATAGGCCAATGTCATGAGATGGGTACCTATATCTCAATATGTTCAATATAAATAAACCCACAAGATCACAGACATTGGCGCTATCATATGACACCATAGATACATCAAATAGTTTGTCACTATGCGACTTTTTGACCCATGCTAATCCTTTACTGAACAATAGTATTTTCTTTGCATGCCTGATAAAATCTAGGTCTACATATGGACTTTGAAAGATAACAAAACACCACATATGATTAAATGGAAAATAATTGAGAAACCCATAACTTATGTGAGTGGATTGAATAAATGGAGGCTTTGTTTGGCCAAAAGAGCGCAGATCCTGTTCAGATCTAAGATCCCTATCTCTCTATTGAACTCTATGTCATAAATTTTCTGTGGTTGCATGCATATGTATCAATATATTTTGAAAAATTGGAAAATTCCACCTATCTCTGACTGACTTGATATCTTTCCAGCCTTATCATTTAAGATCTAAGGAGGATAGCTCTTTTACCTTTTTACTTTTTATTTTTTACATTTCAGTTTTTTTTTTCTTCTGTTATTTACTTTCTGTGTTTTCTATATGCTGCCTTCTGGATTTTTTGGTGTTTCTTCTATTATTCAATTTTTTTAGTTCGTTATATGTGGTTTGCACCTGAAGAATAGGTTTGAGTATTTCTCAACATATGAAACTATTAGTAGCACTTAGACATGTATTGTGCCCTTTAAATAAATAATATATATATATATATATATATATATATATATATATATA
>NC_068996.1:27665215-27668501 GCF_001194135.2 Octopus bimaculoides | reverse complement strand
ATATATATATATATATATATATACATGTACACACACACACACACACACACACACACACACACACACACACACACATATATATATACATGCATACACACATGTATATATACACACAGACAAACACATATGTATGTGTATGTATGTATATATAAGTATGTGTGTATTTACATTATTGTGCATGCACATACACATACACACAAACACGTCATCATCATCATCATCCATTAATGTCCATTTTCCATGGTGGCATGGGTTATATTCATTCAAGTGATGAACGCATACCTGCAAGAAACTCAGTGTTGTAATGAGCTGAGTAGACTTTACGATATGATGTATTGAGCAGTTTATATTCCATTTGTACAACCTGAAGAGTGTGTGTGTATATGTGTTTATGTTTTTATGAGTGCTTGTTTATACATGTATAAGATTTAAATTGTTATTTGTGTATTTTATATTTTATTTTCTCAGCTCCACAACTTATTCATCATGGAAAAATAGATTTCCTTGTCTTTGACTATTTGTCAGAAATCACCATGTCACTACTTACTGCTGCCAAACAGAAGAATCCAGTAAGTTTTGCTTTCAAATTATCTTTAAGTGAAATCTTAATTTATTGCAAAAAGCATGACCTTCATTTAAACCATTTATGTTGTACAAAATATAAATAGCCAATTTATAAGTTAGTGAATTATCCTTAGTTCAGTAGGTCTTGAGTTCAATTCTATTGTAGGTATTTTGCTGCACTAATTAGAGAGGGTGCTAGTCATATCTACCACAGTGTCATAATTTACAAAAAAAAAAAAAAAAAAAAAAAAAAAAAAAATTAATTATAAGAAAACACAATTCTATATTAATCAGTCTAGACATCAATACTAATAGCAAAAAATGTTTGTCTTAAATTTATAGAAAATGGTAATAGTATAGTTAAAATATAAGAAAACTATGCTTGTTTTTAAATACTATTATTTCGTCATCAATGCCATTGTTGTTGTCGTTGGTGTCATCATCATCATCATTGTTATCTTCACTATCATCATAATAATCATCATTGTCTTTGTCATCAACATCACTATCCTCATCCTCATTGTTATTGTGGATGTCACCATAGTCATCATCATTACAGTTGTTATCATCATCACAATCATCATTGTTAGCATCTACTTTTTCCATTCTTGCATGGGTCAGATGAGAGTATGTTGAGGCATAGTTTTCCTTCAATTGGATTCCTTCCTCTTGTCAAACCCCGCTTGCTTCCAAGCAGACTTAATGGTAGCCTGATAATCTCCCAATACATTACACACAAACATACATATGTGTATATCATCATCATCATCATCATCATTTTAATGTCCACTTTTCCATGATTGCATGAATCAGACAGAATTTGTTGAAGCATATTTTCTATGGCTGGATGCCCTACTTGTTGCGAAATCTGGTGCAGAAAATGATTCTGATGATGATGATGATGATGATGATTCCATTTGTGTGTATGTATTTGAAAGATATATGCAGAAACCTTGAGTGTCATTTAGGAAGTTTGTAACTCAAAGGGGAAAAAAAGATAAAGAGAATCTCAGTAAACTATTCCCAAGCAAATCTTTCTCAGTGAGGATTATCTCAAGTTTATTTATTATTTTTTTTTTGCTTTCTTTTTTGGCCAGTTAAGAAGCATTGATTATTATTTTGAATTATAGTCCATTAGATAGAGTTCAAATGTCATCTTAATGCATCACCTTTGCTAGAGTCTTTACTCTTTTAGGAAGAAGAAAAAAAAATCTGGCTTTTCTTTACCATTCCATAGCTTTGAACTGAGATGCACCTGTTTAAGAATTACATCAGTTTTCCTGTTTTGAGTACTTTTGGTTGGAACAATGGAGAAATAGATTACATAATGTGAGAAAAAGAAGAAATTAAAGACATACCTCTAATTTAATTTGTAATTCATGTACTTCACCAATTTTCTGGACATTGATTATCCAGAACTTCTTTTAATCTGTTTGATACCAACTCATTTCAGACTGTTTCGTAGTTCTATGATACATACTTCCTATTTTAAAGTGATCTAAAAAAAAAAACCTTCCATCAAAATTTTATGTTAACTTATGTTCCAAATACCAGCTTAATAATGACAAAGTTATTTTAATAAATTCTTTGTTATTTTCAAAATCAAGTGAAACAAAGGCAGTGTATTTCGACAGAAATATGGTAACAAAAGGCTTAAAGTGATCTAAATTAAAACCTATCAAGCAGTGGGACTGAACCCCAAAACCATGATTCTGAAGAATGTTTCATAACCATGAAGCCTTATCTGTGCTTGTGGCTGAGTGGTAAAAGTTTGCTTCCCTACCATGTGAACTTGTGTTCAGTTTTATTGCATGGCACCTTGATCAAGTGTCTTCTATAGCTCAAGGCCTACTAAAGATTTGTAAATAGATTTGGTAGACAAAAACTGAAAGAAGTCCATTGTGTGTGTGTGTATTATGTCTCCTTACTTGACATCGCATGATAGTTGTAAATGAGTGTAACAATGATGCAAGCTGTGTTTGTCACTTCCAGTCTTCCATGAAAACATGTCTAGTCATGGAAAAATATTACCCTGCTTGGGAATAGATGAGGGCTGATGATGGGAAGAGCATCTGAGTATAGAATATTCATCTCAACAAATTCTGTCTGACACTTGTGAGCAGGAACGAGTGCATATTAAAATGATAATGATGATATATACATGCATACATACATATATATAATTTTGATGCAACTCTGCCCTGTACTGTTCTCTCACTCTCTTTCTTTCTCTTATTTTTTCTCCCCTTCACCATTTTCTATCTGTCCCTCTGTCCCTCTTCCTCCTTTACTCTCACATGTAAACATGTAGACATCATCCATCTTTCTTTCCCTCATGTAATCATCTTTCTTTTCTTTCAGTCTGTTGCACAGACCAAATGCATTCTTGTCTGTCTCCTCCCCTATCTTTTCTCCTGTCAAAGAATGTTCCTCCAGCGTTCGCCACCTTACCTCATCTGGCTTAGCGGCCCTCACTGTTTGTTTTCACCGTCCTGTTTTTGTTACCAACTTTGACCCTCCGCAAATCCCAAATTTCATTTTGGTTCACAGGAGCAACTGTTTCTCAAAGGCACATATTGTCATGAATTGCTCGAATTGTGGAGTAGATAAACAGTCGACGACTGATGAAGGGTTGTTCTTTATGTTACTTGTCTTGTTTTCCATTTGTTTCTGTCGTTGTTTACATAAAAAAGTTTGTCTTCGTATTTCATATTGTTTACAT
>NC_068996.1:27662321-27664270 GCF_001194135.2 Octopus bimaculoides | reverse complement strand
TATATATATATCACTGGCATTTTCTGCATGCTTAAGGTACAAAAATGAATGCAAATAACAATCGCCCAGTTTTAAAATAAATCCTTCATTTTTATGAGAGATGTCTGGAAAGAGGTTATATGACACATGCTATGTCTGCCCTATTTCAATTAAGTCTTTGATTTTTAAAAATTGCATGCCCTGCTTTTAAGTACCATGAATCTTCAGTGTTCTACCGTTAGGCTGTTTATAGTAATGAAAATAACAATAAACAGCACACTTTTCACCTGTTTCCCACCACTGCCAGCCCAATCTCAGAATTCCTATAGCAGTCATGATTGTTGCCATTCTTCCTTTGATTAGGACATTATAAATTTCTAAACAAGGTACACAACATTTTCTACTTTTGTGTGCCTGACTGACAAAAAGTAAATAAAAAGTAGATTTAATTTGCTCTTCATGGTTAAGCGGTTTTCAGTGAGGAGGAGATCAGCTTGTAAAATTATCACTCCAACAAAAGTTGAAATAATCAATGTAAACCAGTCATAAAAGAGACCATGGTTTTTAAAAATTTTTATTTTTACTGTTTTTGTTCTTTATTCTTCTGCTTTAATTTGTAATCAATTAAATTTCTGTGTCATCATAATAACTGTGTGGTTTTGGTACAAGTTTATTAAACATATAATGCTTAGTTTAAAACCATGGCACCTGTGCCCTGCATCGCCTTTCTGGCACTTGTGCCCATGGCACGTGTAAAGACTTTCGAGCAAGATCGTTGCCAGTGCCGCTGGACTGGCTCCTGTGCAGGTGGCACATAAAATACACCATTTTGAGCATGGCCATTGCCAGTACCGCCTGACTGGCCTTTGTGCCGGTGGCACGTAAAAGCACCCACTACACTCTCGGAGCAGTTGGCGTTAGGAAGGGCATCCAGCTGTAGAAACTCTGCCAAATCAGATTGGAGCCTGGTGTAGCCATCTGGCTCACCAGTCCTCAGTCAAATCGTCCAAACCATGCTAGCATGGAAAGCAGACGTTAAATGATAATGATGAATTAATATTGTTGTTGTTGTTCAATTCCAGGCCAATTTATCAAGAACACTTATGATCAGAGATGTTCCAGTCATGACCATCTTGCTTTTTTCCCCCTAACATAGCGTCTATGACTACAGTGTCCTGTATGTCCTTTATTGTTATTGTTCAGTTATTGTTCAATGATGTTCCATAAGTGACCATGCCATCTTTTATTCAGACATAATCTCAAACTACATTATGAAATTTATAGATGGACATGTTCTAGTTTAGCTCCAGATCACCTCTCATTGAGTAGTTCTAGTGATCATTCACTCTTTCATTCAGAAAAGAGTATCTGCAACCATCTGGTTCAGTCCCACTGCACAGCACCATGGGCAAGTGTCTTCTACTATAGCCTCGGGTCGACCAGTGCCTTGTGAATGAATTTGATAGACAAAAACTGTGTGGAAGCCCATAGTATATATAAAAACATATTACTCTACCTTTGGTATTCAAGTGCTATTTTTACCACCTTGTTTTGCATATATGTGTGTAGCCCCACTGCATGACATCTTGGGCAAGTGTCTTCTACCATAGCCTTGGACTGACCAAAGCCTTGTGAGTGGATGATTTGGTAGATGGAAACTGAAAGAAGCCTGTTGCATCATCATCATCATCATCATCGTTTAATGTCCGCTTTCCATGCTAGCATGGGTTGGACGATTTGACTGAGGACTGGTGAAACCAGATGGCAACACCAGGCTCCAATCTAATTTGGCAGAGTTTCTACAGCTGGATGCCCTTCCTAACGCCAACCACTCAGAGAGTGTAGTGGGTGCTTTTACGTGTCACCCGCACGAAAACGGCCACGCTCGAAATGGTGTCTTTTATGTGCCACCCGCACAAGAGCCAGTCCAGGGGCACTGGCAACGATCTCGCTCGAAAACCCTACAAGGC
>NC_068996.1:27656676-27661718 GCF_001194135.2 Octopus bimaculoides | reverse complement strand
TATATATATATATATATATATATATATATGTATGTATATATTTATGTGTGTATCTTTGTGTCTGTGTTTGTTCTCCCACTATCGCTTGACAACTGATGTAGGTGTGTTTATGTCCTCATAACTTTGTGCTTTGGCAAAAGCGATCGATAGAATATGTACTAGGCTTACAAAGAGTAAGTCTTGGGGTGGTTGATTTCTGTGACTAAAACCCTTTAAAGCTGTGCTCCAGCATGGCCACAGTCAAATGACTGAAACAAGTAAAAGAATAAGAGAATCTGTATATGTATATATATTATGCATACATACTTGCACCAACCCATACACAGACACACGTGCACATATAACACAGCTAAAATTATGTTTGAAACATATAAACTATTTTATTCTTTGTTCTATTTTTCATCATTTACTATTCTGTGACTTCTACATAAATATTTATTTACTCATTGCTACATTTTGGTAAGAATGTCTGACTCAGCACTTATACTAAACATTGGGAACATATACATACTCTCTCTCTCTCTCTCTCTCTCTCTCTCTCTCTCTCCCTTGTACACACATCTTCACACACACACTCACTTACAAAACAAAATATATTCACATACATATTTACAAATAGACAGACAGAGACAGACAGACAAACACAATTACACATACACACATAATGCTCAGAAACAAACACATGCATGCATACACATAGATATGTACACACATGTATAAACATTTTAATAAAAAAACTGTGAATGTATGTTCCCAGTTTTGCACTTAGATATCTGAAATTTTGCTTACAACCACATCTTTTCAAGGAAAAAGACACAGAATATGAATTTTTCTGAAATTAGTTATTTTTAGTGTTTGTTGTTGTTTTTTCCTAACAGAAAAGTAAGGAACATTGTATAACCCCAAGCACTGCAATGGACATCATAAAAAAATATACTGATTAGAAAAATATTTCATTTAGAGTAATTATATAAATTAGTAAAGTATCTTTGAGGAAAAAGAAGCATGTTTTCCCAGAAAATAACAAAAAAAAAAGTGTAAAATCTTTATTTTAAATTTTGTACTTGGTTGTTTATTTATATATTTGTTGGCAATGGTGATGACGGTGGTGGCGGCAGTGGTATTGATGGGCAACATTCTTCATGTAGCTCAGTTTGAAACATCTCCAAAATTGCTTGGATACATGTAGGGTGTTTACTCATATACGAGTTGCATATACCTTTATACTTGATTTTAACTGGAAAAAAACCTGGGTGGAGCAAAAATAAAAACTATTGAAGGAAAAAAAAATATACCAAGATTTAACACTAAATTAGGGGTATGGTTTATACACAAGTGTGGTTTATACTCAAGTGTGACTTATATGTATAAGTGAGACTTACAAATAAACAAATTTTGAAATTCTGGGTGAACACTTTATCAGTGAACATTTTGTCAGCTCCTTTTTTAAACCAATTTATCCAAACTTGTGTTGTGAATTCATGCAATTGTATTTATTTTAGGTTTTAATAAACCAGGCAATGCTCAGTACTGCTACTAGTAAATAGAAATACATGCACTTACATATGAAAATGTAAATACATATACATAGTCATGTTGATGTGCATGCATGTGTATGTTTGTACCAAAGAGCGTTGTATTAGGGTTCTGTCTGCATGTGCATTCACACATGCATGTGCACAAACACACACACACACACACACACACAAACAAACACACACACACGCACACATACTCACACACATTGCGTGTGCATGCACACACACACACATACGTGCGCGTCTGCACACACACACACACACACACACACACATTAAAAGGTTTCTAAATTTAGAAGCAAGGCCAGCAATACCAAAGGGAAGGATTTAGTCAGTATTGTTAATCCCTGCATGTGACTGATACTTAGTTTCATCAACCCTGGAGAGTTGAAATGCAAAGTTGACCTAAGAAAAATCTGAACTTGGAAAGCAAAGAAATACTGCTAAGATATTTCATAATAATGATTTCAAATTTTGGCAAAAGGCCAGCAATTTCAGAGGAAGTGGTAAGTCAATATCATCGACCCCAGTGCTCAACTGGTACTTATTTCAAAGACCCCAAAAGGATGAAAGGCAAAGTTGACCTTAGAGGAATTTGTACTCAACATAAAAGACAGACGAAATGCTGATAAGCATTTTACTAACAATTCTGCCAGCTCACAATGATAATTATTTTTAATTTAGGCACAAGGCCAGCAATTTTGAGGAGAAGGGGCAAGTCAGTTATATTGACCCCAGTACTTAAATAGTAGTTATTTTACCCCCCCCCCCAAAAAAAAAGTATGAAAGGCTAAGACAACCTTGGTGGAAATTGAATTCATGGTGTAAAGAACCAGAAGAAATATCTCTAAGCATTTTGTCAATGTGCTAATGATTCTGCCAGCTTGTTGCCCTGATAATATTATTAATCCTTCTAATTTTAGTACAAGGTCAAATTCATAATGGTTCTTAAGAGGGAGTATTTGTTAACCAATACTGAGTAGTCTAAAGTGGATGTGATTGAGGAAAAGTACAACATACTGTATTATATTAGTATGAGAAGTAGTGAGATGTAGGAAGAGAAAGCCGGATGAAGTCAACTGATATTTTCACTTAATCAACAACATCTACATCCTCACTGTTAACCAGGCATGGTTGTATGGTAAGAGGTTTGTTTCCCAACTACATAGTCCCAGGTTCTGTTCCAGTGTATGACACCTTGAGCAAGTGTCTTCTACTATAGCCTTGGGCCAACCAAAGCCTTCTGAGTGGATTTGGTAGACGGTACTAAAAAGAAGCCCATTGTGTATATATATATGTGTGTGTTGTTATATCTGTGTTTGTCCTCCACCACTGCTTGACAACCGATGTTGGTGTGTTTATGTCCCTGTAACTTGGCAGTTCAATAAAAGACATTGATAGAATAAGTACCAGGCTTAAAGAGAAAACAAGTACTGGGGTCGATTAGTTCAAGTAAAATTCCTCAAAGCATTGCCCCACAACGGTTGCAGTCTAATGACTGGAATAAGTAAACAAAAGATATTGTATATTATTTTTTAAAATGTATTTATATGATTATAAAATATAAGTAAAGAAGTCATCAACAATGTAGATTTTTTTTTTTAGAAATAGGTAATACTCATTTCATCACCCCACCCACCCCTCATTTTAGCATCCACTTCTCCATGCTTTCATGAGTCGGATAAAATTTGTTGGGTCAATAAATAAAGTACCAGCCTAGAATGTTGGATGAGATACTCTGCAGTATGAGTTCCAGCTCTTTGATTTCTGATTTCAAATCACACCATGGTGCTACATGGGTGGTAGACTCAACCCATCACCTGATTTAACACTTTTGCTTGGTTCTTTGGTGCTTTTAACAAAGTCCATTCTGTGATAAGCATTTGAGCCAAATCTCAGTTTGACAGTAACTTCTCTCTCCCTCTCATCAGTTTCAGAGCCCCATAAAGGGTCTTGCACATTGCCTTTTCTTTTGACTAAGTCATATCATCAACATCAACATCATCATAATCATTTAATGTCCACTTTTCCATGCTCTCATGGCTTAGATGGAATCTGTTGAGGCAGATTTCTACAGCCAGATGCCTTTCCTGTCAACAACCTTCATCTGTTTCCAAGCAAAATAATATTTTTCCCATAGCCAAATTTGTTTTCATGAAAGATTGGAAATGAATAACATCACTCATGTAATAACATCTCACACACATATATATATATATATATATATATATATATATATATATATATATATATATATATATATGTATACACACACACACACAACAGGCTTCTTTTCAGTTCCCATCAACCGAAACCACTTACAATGGTTTAGTTGTAACAAGGTGCCACACAGGGGAACTGAACCCAAAACCATGGGGTTAAGAAGCAACTTCGTAACCATAAAGCCAGACATTTCTATCAGTCAATATGCATGAATTTAACAATCTTCTGTCCTCATATGATTAATTTCTATATCATGGATTTGAACTTTTAATTCCTTTCTGTCCTTGTTCTGTTCTGGTATCAAGAGTCCAAAATATCAATATATTGAAACAAATGTTACCTATTTCAAATAAAAGAAAATTATATCTGCTTTATTGACAACATCTACAGTTACATGTTTTTATTCATAGAATGTTTTTAAATATATTTTCTGAAATAAATAAATAAATAAATGAAAATATTTATGTAATATTTATTATATTCCAAAGGCCATGGGATATGCTCCAGATTTTATCCATTTCTCTCTGGCACCATATCTAAAGACTATCAAAGAAAAAAGTAAGTGAAAGTCATTTTTCTCTTTTTTTTTTTTTAAATTTTTCGTGCTCATCATTAATATCATTAACATTATGATCAACCATCACCATCACCACCACTACTTCAATCATCATCATCATGAATTTTATTAACATAATTATTGTCATCATTTTCATCAAGAGAATTGTTAGTAATGTCAGAAAAATGCCTTGAAGTGTTCAGTTATGATATTTTACAGTCTGAGTTCAAATTTCACTGTGGTCCACTTTTTCTATGATTCTTTCAGGTGTGAAGGTGCATGGTTCAGTAGTTAGGATATTCAGCTCATGATCATAAGGTCATGAGTTCAATTCCCAGCAACACATTGTGTTTCTTGAGCAAGGCACTTTATTTCACATTATTCCAGTCCATTCAGCTGACAAAAATGAGCAGTACCTGTATTTCAAAGGGCCAGCCTTGTCATATTTGTGTCATCCTGAATCTCCTTGAGAACTACATCAAGGTTATGCATGTCTGTGGAGTGCTCAGCCACTTGCATGTTAATTTTATGAGCAACCTGTTCTATTGATCAGATCATCTGGAGCCCTCATCATTGTAACTGATAGAGCACCAGTTTAGGTGTCAATAACATAAAGTCAAGTATTGGAATCAATTTAATTTACTGCCCCCACGCCAAATCCTGGTCTTGTGCCTATGTTAGAAATCAATAAAATTATCAACATTATTGCCCTCCTCCTCCTCCTC
>NC_068996.1:27647250-27656622 GCF_001194135.2 Octopus bimaculoides | reverse complement strand
CATCATCATCATCATCATCATCATCATCATCATCATCATCGTCCTCATCCTCATCATTTATTGGCATCATTACCATAATCAATGTTTTCAGAATCTCTTGGGAGGGTCATGGGGTTGTTTTTCCATGTGATTTCAAAGAAGTCATAGAAGAAAATTGAATTGTATTCG
The DNA here is from genome assembly GCF_001194135.2 of Octopus bimaculoides. Classification (NCBI taxonomy): domain Eukaryota; kingdom Metazoa; phylum Mollusca; class Cephalopoda; order Octopoda; family Octopodidae; genus Octopus; species Octopus bimaculoides. The sequence continues at coordinate 27,656,454 of NC_068996.1, read as the reverse complement.
ATGCTGCAGATATTAACATCTTTTATGAAGCGGTACCCCATTGCTCACTTCTGCTCTACTGGGCTAGTTGAACTTTTTACTGCAAGCTAAAGAAACACTGAGTAATTATGCAGTGCTCCCATTGCTTGAAAAGCCAGCTTTTCTCACTCTGGAGTATTTTTTTACAAGTTGAATCAGGCCATTTGAGATTTTAAAAGGTCTTTCTCAGTTCCCTATTAGATTGCTGGTTATGGAATATAATCCAGTGGCTTTTTCGTTGGTGTCTGGTACCTTATCTGTACAGTTAAACATCAGCTAGTCCTGATATTTCTAAGGAATTAAGCCAGTGTGAATTTTGTATATTAGACCTTTGATTGGTTATATGGTACCTTATTGATTTGGTGGATGTGATACATTTAAAGAATTGGTCCATCAAGATATATTGGTATGTTGACACAATACTTGTGACAGATATGAATTATCAGCCCTCTGTCAATTGTCTTCTCTATTTGACCACCTGTAACTTCTGTTCCAATAATTTTGGACCTATTAGAAATAACAGTCAAACCTTCTTCAATCTCTATCTTAAATAGTCCATTGCCCAGTTTAGTACTAATTCTTGAGTTTGGGAGTTTTTATTGATGTCCAGTGTATTGCAAGAATTTGGAATAATACTAGAGATCTGGTCCAGACCTTGAAAACCCTGAAATAGGTTGTGAATGTTTCCCTTCTCTTCTTAAGATATAAAAAGAATGAATACATAAGATAATGTAGTTCTAAGCAGACCTCTAAGAGGTGGTCATGGATGGGATGCTTTCGATCATTAATCATTGATCTGCTCAGTTGTGCACTAATGACTGCCCTCTTCCCTATTTACTGTTTATTATTATTTTTCATTTATCAGTTTGTTGTTAAATTTATATTGCTTATACATGATGGCTGTTCTGTTAAGTAACAACAGTGGTTTGTTTCATATATTTATCAAGAAATCCGTGTGGTTAGCAATGCAGGTGGAATAAATCCATTATCTTGTGCAGAAGTTTTGAAGAAATTGTCCAAGGAGGCTGGAGTTGACATGAACATAGCAGTTGTCACTGGAGATGATCTGATGCCAAAGGTAATTTGTTACATTAATATGTACCCATGAGTCGAATAAAGTTAGTCATTATTGAGGACAAAGAAGTTTAGTTGGTTGAATTAAGAGAACAGAAAAATAGCCTTCTTTTTTATTAGTGTTCTATTTGAAATATTATTTAAGACTTTTGATGATTTACTGTGCTTGAGAAGACACGCCAAGCTAAGTGAAATTGTAGTCGTGGTGACACGTGAAAGGTACCTGTGCTGGTGATGCGTGAGAGGCACCCATGCTGATGACACATAAAAGGCACACATGTCAGTAACACACAGAAGGCAGCCATGCTGGTGATGCATAAAAGGCACCCATGTCAGTGTCACATAAAGGACACTCATTATACTTGTTTAGGAGTTGAATATTTTATGGAAGTTTTGTTGCATTTATCATCACACACACACACACACACACGCGCGCGATATATATTGATCTCAGTAATTATTTCAACCTGTTATTTTATCAATATCTATTTTATCAGATGGTTTACTTCCTGGCTGTTACGCCTAGAGTATAGACATGTAGTGCATGCTTGTCAGATTTTCGTTTTCATGCAAGATAACTGAATACATCAAGTGTAGATTTTGCATCAAGTTTTGCCAAAAGCTTGATGATACACAAGCTCAAACCATGCAGAAGATTCAGCATGCCTTTGGTGATGATGCCATCGGCAAAACTCAGATCAAAGAGTGGTACAACCACTTCAAACATGGCAGCAACTGAGTGGAGAGCAAGGCACATTCAGGCAGGCTATCCACAATCCAAAATGAGGGGCTGATGGAGATGGTTTGGCAAATACCTATGGAAGACCATCATGTAACAATCCAAGAAATTGCTCACAAAGTAGGGATAAGCAAAGGATCAGTACGTTTCATTTTAATGGAGGATTTATGAATGCAGAGAGTGTTGGCAAAATTTGTCCCAAAGGTGCTGGTGGAGCAACAGAAGCAACTCTGTATGGAAATAACTCAGGATATGCTGGACTGTGCAAAACCATGACCCAGACTTCATGAAGACCATCATCGCTGGTGATGAGACGTAGGTTTATAGTTTCTGCTCAATGTGTTCAGTTATCTTGCATGAAAACAAAAAGCACTACATGTATGTATTCTAGGCATAACAGCTTGGAACTGATTCCCTATCTGGTCTTAGACTGTGTACTGTAAATACTCACTTTCAACTTCCATTCTTCAGAATATAGTTTTGTTATAATCCAGTATTGGATGTCTGGCCTTATACCATGTACAATAAGTTTTCTATATTATGTTGTGTGCAACAATTTCTCTGAGCAATAAGTTTGCTGTCTTTCCTTTTAACATAAAACAACAGAGCTGTGACACAGAACACTGTTTTTTTTTTTTTTTGTCAATTTAAAACATTGTCTGTTCATAGCCTTTCCCTTCTTTTGTCTTTGCATTCTTTTAGGCAGCTTTTCAGGGAAGTTCTTATGGTTGGGATTGTTCTTTTAATCAGCTGCACTTTTAGATAACCAGAATACTTGGCTTTCCCCTGCCTTCTTTTTATGTACCATATATAATGTTGTTCTTTTTTGTTTCCAACTAAAATAAATTTGATGAGCTCTCAAAAGCGGGTCACTATATGCAAGACTATAGCTTAATGAAACTGCAATTGTTGTGCCTTCTCCTCCTCCCCTCCTATTATTGTTGTTGTTGTTGTTGTTGTTATTATTTTTTATTATTATTATTATTATTATAGAAATAAGCCCACCAACTTATAGGGGGCTAAGAGATAATAATGATGATAACATTAGGTTGGTGCATTATTATTGTGGCTTTTTTGCAACAAATTTTATTCAATAAAAACAATAACAACATGTAACAAAAACATCTTTAAATGATTATTCTGGAGCATATTCACCATCTACTTCATTTACTGCTTCCCATTTGCTTAGCAGATGGTCAAACTTTCATTTAAAGATGTTTTTATAAAATATTGTTATTGATTTTGTTGAATAAAATTTGTTGAAAAAAAGCCACAGTAATTATGCACCAACCCAATAATAAGAAGTACTATTTTTTCAATAATAATTTTTCAGTAGTTCATTTCATTCATTCCTTCCTTCATTTATTTATTTTTTTTTTTTTTACCTTTTGTTTAATGATTTGGTTTCAGGTGAAAGAAATTTCACAGTCAAACATTCAAGAAATGTCTTCAGGAATGAAGATCCCCAAAACAATTCATAGTATGAATGCCTATCTTGGGTAAGTAAATTTGTTTGGTGAATATTTAGTTATCATTATTGTTACTGTTAGTTTGTCTTAGACCTTCTGCTTAAAGAGTAACAAACGGAAAGCAGTAACATTATTTCTTCTACTTTCAGGAAAATATAATGATTGGCACACTCTCCTTGTGTTCCCCCTCCCCAACCTGACTCTAATACTGAGCTGTAACTGTATTTATATCCACTGTAACTAGCATCATGCCCTGTACTGTAGATAAACTTATAGAAAACAATGGATATTCCCCATCTCCTACAACTTAAAGAATATATCTAACACAACCAAATTACATCATTGGTTAATTTTGTTGCTGTTTTATTTATTTATTCACTTAAAAAAATGAGGAATTGGTAAAATCATTAGATCATTGAATTGAATACCTTTAGTGCCTTTAGAATAACTTGCGGTATTTGTTTCAGCTTTCTGCATCCTGAGTTCACATCCCACCCAGGTCAATTTTTTCATTCATCATCATCATTATCAGCATCATCAACCTTTGTATATTGTTGTCTTAAGTCCTCGGTCTCATAGGGCTGGTTACCCAGTTTTCATCCTGTATAAGTGTCTGAGATCACAACGTCCTCACTGAATGGGACACCAGTCCTTTGCAGGGCTACTCTTTACTGCTGAGTGGAGGACTGGAGAAAAGTGAAATGCAATGTTTTACGCAAAGTCCAATGCACTACCTAGTCAAGGAGTCGAAACCACTCTTGTATTTTGAGTTCAAACTTTACTGATGCCAACAGCTATTTCAGCTAATCACACAATAATGTGAGCACTCTATTCTATCTGAAATTGGTCCACAGTTGGCCAACATAGACAGGTAGGTCTGCAATCATCATCATCATCATCATCATCATCATTATAATCATCATCACTTAGCATCCATTTTCTGTGCTGGGATGGGTAAGACAGTTTGACTGGAGCTGGTGAGCCGGAGAGCTGCGTCAAGCTCCAGTCTATTTTGGCTTGGTTTCTACAGCTGGATGCCCTTCTTAATGCCAACAAAATAATTTGGTAATGTCATGTAGAGACTTCATCTAGTGATAGATCAGAAGCAGCTGAATAGAAAAAAGATGTTTTTGTTTGTTGTTCTCCGAAACTTTTATTTCCATTGAATAAAAATATACTGTCCCTCATCTTATAAGAATTTGGAAATTTTGAGAGAATGTGAAATAATCTGTTTTAAACAGTGAAACTCAAAATAGCGAAAAACTATAAATAATAGCATTTAAATATTGGGTTACAAAACCCCTTTGGATGGGAAAAGGTCTTTTTTTGTAACTATTTTTAGCATTTGGCTAAGTTAGTACAATCTTTAGTCTTGTTGGTTAAGCTTTATGCACTACTACAGATATCATGATCATTTCCTGTACTCAGGGTGCCTTTATTGGGGTTGGTAAGTATTAAATACTGTCTGATTTAACTATACCACTTTGTCCTAGGGTACCTTTAATAAAGCCCACTCTATTGTAAGCATTTATACCAGATCTCTAGTTCCCCCCCCCCTCCATGTGGCCAGCAGAGGTTCACATTCAGTATCAGTCATATCAGTCTCAGTATCTAGGAGGCCAGGGCCCGCAAAGATTAATGGGTGCTGCCCCTTTTACCCTGACTATAAAATTAAAAAAGAAAAATTTTATTTAATTATAAGCATAGCTATGTGGTAAGAAGCTTACCTTTTACCACATGGTATTGCATTCAGTCCCACTGTAAGGCACCATGGGCAAGTGTGTTCTAGTATAGCCTCAGGCTGATCAAAATCCTTGTAAGTGAATTTGGTAGAGGGAAAACTGTGTGGAGGCCCATCGTGTGTGTGTGTGTGTGTGTGTGTGTGTGTGTCGCTTGTGTTTTGTCACCCACCACTTGGTGTTGGTTTGTTTATGTCTCTGTAATATAGTGGTTTAGCAGAAGACACCAATAAAATAAGTACAAGACTTAAAAAAAATATTCAACTAGGTTTGATTTGTTCAACTAAACCCATGGTTCTCAACCAAAGTCCATATGACCCTTGGGGGTCTATTTTTGTTGTTAAAGCTTATGTGCGGTGAACTGGTTATACTTCTACAATCCACAAAATGTTTAAAAAACTTTTTTGATACAAGTCCTAACAATATTTAATCATAGAAATATAATAGGATTTTTTAAACATGGAATGCTGTGGGTGACTAGTAGAGTAAAATTGGAATCAAAAAGGTCCATAGATAAAAAATGGTTGAGAGCCACTGAACTAAACCCTTCAAGACAGTGCTCCAGCATGGCCATAGTCATGGTAAAAGATAGTAAAAGATAATAAAATAAACAAATGCATGAATAAATGGGTTGATAGAATTCTAAGCAATTTACCCCAAAGACAGTGGAGGCGCAATGGCCCAGTGGTTAGGGCAGCGGACTCGTGGTCATAGGATCGCGGTTTTGATTCCCAGACCGGGCGTTGTGAGTGTTTATTGAGCGAAAACACCTAAAGCTCCACGAGGCTCCGGCAGGGGATGGTGGCGAACCCTGCTGTACTCTTCCACCACAACTTTCTCTCTCTCTTACTTCCTGTTGTGCCTGTAATTCAAAGGGTCGGCCTTGTCACACTGTGTCATGCTGAATATCCCCAAGAACTACGTTAAGGGTACACGTGTCTGTGGAATGCTCAGCCACTTGCACGTTAATTTCACGAGCAGGCTGTTCCGTTGATCGGATCAACTGGAACCCTCGACGTTGTAAGCAACAGAATGCCAACAACAACAACAACCCCAAAGACAGTTATTTGTAATCCAGCCACAAATACTAAATTGTATTCATGAACAACCCATAATAAAACATTTTTTAGGGAGAGATTAAGGACTGTGTGGATTGAAAAGGGGCTGGACAAATTTCCATGTTTAAATAAATTAAATGATTTAAAACTTTGTAAACTTATCTAACATCATATCAAAGAAAGAATTATAAGAATGTAAACTGTGTTTTACTCATTCCTAACATACTCTGGCCGATATGGGGTGTGTGTGTGTGTGTGAATATCTGAGTGTTGTTGTCACTTTTCAATAGATTCAGATGATGTGAGTTCACAACACATGATTCATCAGTGGAAGGGGACTTCAAAATACCACTGTGTTTCTACCTAATTGAGTGTCTCCTCAGTGAAAGTTACTCCTCCTGACTGATGAATCCAACAAGAATTCAAGCTCTTGTTTATAGAAATCAGCAAACAAATTAGTTGCTATAAGTGAGAATTTGTGCTCTCGTTGGATTCATCAGTTCAGTTGGGTAGCTTTAGCTGAAGAGACACTGTAGTGTCTCAAAGTCCCCTTACACCAGTGAACCATGTGTATTATTAACATACATTATCTAAAAGGAAGTGATATTCATGTTTAAATTTGCCAGAGTGTGTTGGGAGTGAATAAATGTGTTATTGTTTGGATTCTCTCTGTTCAATGTGCACCCCATGCTTTCTTGTTAATAAAGAAAGAAGGATGGGGTAAAAATTTCACTAAAGACAGAGATAGGGGATTATCAATTTGTGGAACACTGCCCTAACAGATTCTTGTACTATACAAGGAGGAGATTTCTCTCATTTGCTCAACATTATGGTAAAACTCATGGAAGTGTGGATGTCTGAAAGAAGAGACTGAAAAAAAAAAAAAGAACACTGATCAATAAATACCAAACATTTTATTAAAGCTACATACTACCACCATCAACCTTCCAGCTTTCTTATATTCACTGCTTTTCTTTGAATTTTTTCTCTGCATATTCTCATGATATTTAGTGGTAGAATTAATAATGGTTTCCTCTCATCAGAACTTCCTGACAAAAGTTTGACCTACTTGTACCATCTTCCTATATTTTATTGTTTTGGTTTTCTGTTTTCTTGAATTAGTTATTTATATGTTTGCAATATTGCTTAGGGTTTTTCTTTGTCTGAGACAATTGACATATCTTTCAGTGTCTTCTTCATATATCATCGTCATCGTTGTCGCCATTGCTGCCATTGCCGCTGCCGCCGTCGTCGTTGTCATCATCTTTATTTAACATCAATTTCCATGCTGGAATGGGTTGGGCAGTTTGACAGGATCCAGCGAGGCATTTGGCTCTAGTGTCAGCTTTGGTATGGTTTCTACATCGACCCCAGTGCGTAACTGGTACTTAATTTATCGACCCCTCCCACACACACAAAAGGATGAAAGGCAAAGTTGACTCTGGTGGCATTTGAACTTACAACATGAAGACAGACAAAATACTTATTTCTTTATTGCCCACAAGGGGCTACACACAGAAGGGACAAACAAGGACAGAAAAACGGATTAAGTCAATTATATTGACCCTAGTGCATAACTGGTACTTATTTAATTGACCCCAAAAGGATGAAAGGCAAAGTCGACCTTGGCGGAATTTGAACTCAGAATGTAACGGTAGACGAAATACCGCTAAGCATTTCGCCCGGCGTGCTAACGTTTCTGCCAGCTTGCTGCCTTTATAATAATGATGATAATAATAATAATAATAATAATAATAATGATGATGATGATGATGATAATATAATGATTTAGGCACAAGGCCAGTAATTTTGTCGGGTGGAAATTAGCTGATACTATTGATCATAGTACTGGATTGATATTTTAATGACCCCAGGGGGATGAAAGAAAGGTAAACTTGACCTTGGCAGCATTTGAACTCTGAATGTAAAGAGCCTGAAGAAATACTGCAAAGCATTTTTTCAGATGTTTAAGTGACTCTGCCAGTTCACTGCCATCTTTCAAATAAGTACAAGACCTGAGAGGGTTGAGTCAGTAATCAGTTAAATCAGTCCCAGTATTTGACTGCTACTTTATTTTATTGACTCCAAACGGATGAAAGGCAAAGGGATACAAGAATTTCCACAAGGTAATCCCCTGTTATAGTCCAACAGTCCATGCTAACATGGAAAATGGATGTTAAATGACGATGATGATTTTACCAATCCAATGACATAATAATAATAATAATAATAATAATAATGTATCAATATCAGCAGATGACAACGTTTCCCTAAAAGAAATGGAAAAACTTTCAAAATACAAAGACCTGGAAATAGAGGTAACTCGAATGTGGAATCTAAAAACCGAAACAATTCCTATTATAGTAGGTGCCTTAGGTATAATAAAAAAATATTCAGACAAATACATAACAAAAACACCAGGACTTACAAATATATATAACATACAGAAAATTGCACTACTGGGCACTGCACACATTCTACACAAAACACTTTCAATACAGTAACCATAAGAGCATCACAGCAAACCACAGCACATACCCAAGGCGCACAGAGCTGCGCTCGGTAGTGAAGTGAAAGCACGTTATAAAAATAAAACTACTGAACAATAATAATAATAACAATAGTTATAACATCAACAACAGCAGCAAAAATATAATAACAGTCACTTCTAACATAGACATAAAGCTAGAAATTTGAGGGAAGCATGTGTATTTGTGTGTGTGTATGATGATGAAGATCATCATCATCATCATTATCATCCATGTTCCATGTTGTATGTGTATATGCCTGTGTGTGTATGTGTGTGTGTATGTGTGTGTGTGTGTGTGTAAAAAGTTTTTGACTTTAGCTTTTCTATTTCTTTCAACTGACCCATTTTTTCGGTGGCTAGCTTGTTGACTCTTTGTTTACTTCTTGTGGCAATGTAAACTTCCTTGAGGTAACTATGGCCTGAAGATTAGCTAATCTATGGTGTATTTGTTACCACATATATAATGAACTTTAGCCAGTTACTCTACCTGTTCCACTCCTTGTATTTTCTGTATTTATGTGTGTGTGTTTGTGTGCGTGTGTGTGTGTGTGTGTGTGTGTGTGTGTGTGTGTGTGTG
>NC_068996.1:27637974-27647063 GCF_001194135.2 Octopus bimaculoides | reverse complement strand
ATATATATATATATATATATATATATATATATATATACATATATATGAGCCTGGTACAGCCTCCCTGGCTTCCCAGACCCCAGTCTCGAACTGTCCAACTCATGCCAATGTGGAAAACGAATGTTAAATGATGACAACGATAATGATGATGATGATGATGATGATATATATATATATATATATATATATATATAATTCCAAGAGAGTTAGATGTTGTGAATCCAACCAACTAAGGGATAATATCTGTCCAATATACTGCTGGTAGAATACCCAATTATTAATACACAAGTGTTTTTTCATTGCATGGCAATTACATTGCTGAGTGTATTAAATAGGTGAGGATAAAAAGTTATTTTATCCTTAATTTATACAGCAATAAGAAAATGGAGGGGATCAAGAGGTGGTATTCATCAACTTTTAGACATTATATTATGTCTATTTATTTTTTAAAAAGACAATTATAACAATATACATGCATGTATAACACATTATGCTTTATATATATAATATGTAAAATATAAAATACCAGTAATTATTAAAATATATAACTTAGATCACAAAAGAAAGGATAATATTTTACAGCTGTTTCAGCCAAGAGGCCAAAGTATCCCAATCTACTTATATCCCTTCAGTGAACTGAAGTATTTGGTAGGTAAGATTTAGGTACTTGGGTGTGTCTCTGGGCTTCGTCAGAGAGTTTAGAAAGTTCATAAGGTTAAGTTATGAATACAAATACATACACATATACACACTTATACATACACATACGTACATATAAACATACATAAACACATGTACATATATTTCTATATTTTTATATTCATATGTATATGTATACCAAGGAATCAATTATTATTATTATTATTATTATGAGGTGTATTATATTATTCTTATCAGATAAAGTATAAACAGAGGTAGAAGAAAGTTATTAAAAGAGAAGTACTTTAATCTTATCTACCAAATACTTCAGTTCACTGTAGGGATAAAAGTAGAATGGGGTACTATGGCCTCTTAGCTGAAACAGCTGTAAGATATTATCCTACTTTCTATGCTCTACGTTATATATTTTAATAATTACTGGTATTTTATATTTTACATATTATATATGTAAAGCATGTCTTTTTAAAAAATAAATAAATAGACATAATATAATGTCTAAAAGTTGATGAAAACCACCTCTTCATCCCCTCCATATTCTTATTGCTGTATGTATATATATATATATATATATATATATATATATGTGTGTGTGTGTGTGTGTGTGTGTGTGTGTGTGTGTGTGTGTGTGTGTGTGTGTATTCATCTTATAAATACAGCCAGTTATTTGAGTTTTGTTGGCCCATAAATTTTATACAAGGAAAACAAGAGAGAAAAATTTCTTAACCTGTTTGTTTAGCTTATTTCTATTAACATACACTGCCATACAATTGATTCTGAAAATAATGAAGAATAATTTACTTGGTTAACTTTTTCATTATTATCTAGTGTTTGGAACATCAATTAACATAAAATTTTGATGGACTGTTTCGATTTGGATCACCTTTAGCCCTTGTGTAACCATATTTCTGTTGATTATAATTAATTTTGAAAATAACGAAGAATTTACTAAGTAATTTTGTCATTATAGTGTTTGGGACATGAATTACCATAAAATTTTGATGGAATTTTTTTAATGAAATTATTTAAAAACAGGTGGTCTCAGGTAAGTTGGTATCAAAAAATAAAGAATATATAAAAAAGTAAAGAATATATTGTATTTGATGGCGTATTACACACATACCATTTTCAGCAGTGCATATTTAGGAAAAAAAAATTTTTAGTGTAATATTTGTAGCTACTTTAACATGGCTGTCTGTTTGAGCGGAGTCTACTGTGATTTTTTAACCCCAAGAGGACCTCTCATGTAGCTGGTTAACGATGTACAGCTGCATCCAATAAAATTGCGAGCAGTGGAGCGAAAGTTTATGAGAGGCCCAGCTTCTCCTCTTGCATACCATCAAATGCAGTAGATATTTTCTTATATGTCTATTGAGATTTAGATATATTTTATAGAAGGATCTGTATTCTTTTATTCTTATCTCATGACAAAAGGTCCTGTATTCTGTAGCAAAAAAGAATATTTGAGGTTCATCCATGAAAAGTTGCTGTAAAAAAGAGGAAACAGAAGCAAATGGATGGAAAATTGTTAATTGTTTAATATATTTATGTATTTATTTATTAATTTGTTTTTTGTTTTTTTGCCTTTTCACTCTTTTCATCAAAGTGCTGGTCCAATAGCAAGAGCCCTTGATCTTGGTGCCGATATTGTCGTTTCAGGAAGGTGTGTTGACAGTGCTTTAGTTCTTGGACCTCTTATTCATGCTGTAAGTATTATAGAATACAAATTTATATTATAGAAAGTATTATACATAAGTATTATAAAATAATTACAGATGCGGTTGTGCAGTTAAGAAGCTTGCTTTCTAACCATGTAGTTTTGGGTTCAGGTCCCACTGCACAGCACTTTGGGCAGGTATCTTCTGCTATAATCCTGTGTCAATGTGAGTGGCAAAAATTAAAAAGCTCATTGTATACATGTATATATATTTGTGTATGTTTGTGTTTGTGTTAGGAACAAGCAATAATCTTAGAGAGTTATATGCTGGGTGTGCCATCAGTTTGATTTCCTCAAGTTTCTGGAATTTATTCCAGATTGTTCAAGTTGTTTGAGGTCTTGTGTTGTCTTGCTGCAGAAGAGCTCACTTTTTGTTAACTAGTGCTGGGTACTTTTGCCATAGAATGGCATATTCTGGTTGCGTGGAGTACAGATTGGCATTGATGGTTTGAAATGAACTTGTCGTGAATTATCCTCTTATAATTTCATCTGATATAGAGCATGACCTTGTGTTTGAAATGTCCATGTTTAGTAACAATTTCCAGAACATGGCCCTTGCTTAACCACTGCTTATGCACATTAGGATTGTGGGAAAATATCTCCCTCAGATTATTACTTGTTCTGATCCATGACTCACTTCTTGTGCTTGTAACACTTCATCAACCAAGAGGAGGTAGAAGTTTCAGTGAAGGAGTCCTTCACCTCAAAGGACAAGAACTGGTATTAGCATGAGATCAAACAGCTAGTAGTAAGGTGGCTTGAGAGGGTGAAACATAACAGCCTCTACTTTGAATGCTAGGCTGCTTTTGTTGTAACTTGACAAATAAAACAAATAAGTTACCAAAATATCAAAAACCTTTTGATTCAACACAATGAAAAATATGTATGTATTATACAAGATCTGATCAATAAGTATACCGACTGTTGTCATGATAACGAAGCTAAAGCATGCAGAGTAAAGCCGCTTGGCAAAGATTAACCTTGAACTCTGCTGTGTATGTGCACTAAGTTTTAATGTCCTAGCTCACTTCCGCTGTTTACAGTAGTGCTTGGAAGGAACATGTGTAGCGTGTGATCACCACATTGACTATCACAAAGGAAGTTGTCATGGCAATACTTGCTCAGAGGCCTATACAAAGTTGTGGAAAGTATATGAAGAAGAGTGTATGAGCTGCACACAAGTGTACGAGGGGTTCAGATGTTTCCAAGGTGGCTAAAAAATGTTGGTATTGAACATTCTGGGAGACCCGCAACCAGCAGAATTGAGAAAAACATTGCAGATGTGTGTGCAGCAGTGAGGGGAAATCGCCGAATCACCATCTGTGAGTTGTCAGAGGATGTACAAATTAGTTTGAATATGAAGATTTGAATATGAGACATGTGTCTGCCAAGTTTGTGCCAAAACTGCTTTCAGCTGACCAATAAAACACTTGGATTTCAGTTTCACAAAATCTCATTTATTGTGTCAAGAATGACGAAAACTTTTTGAAAACTTTGCATAGGCTTCTGAGCAGGTATCACTGAGATTTTGGCAAAATTTGATGCAGATTCTCTGCTCAACTGTCATGGTCAATGCAATGATGACTCACTACACACCTTCCTCCCAAGAACCACTGATAACAGTAGAAGTGAGCTAGAACATTAAAACCAAGTGCACATGCACAGCAGAGTTCAAGGTCAATCTGTGCCAAGCAGCTTCACTCTAAATGCTTTAGCTTCATTACTATGGCAACAGTCCAGATACTTATTGATCAGACCACATAGAAATATTTGTTTGCTTTGTTTCAATGCTGTCTGCAGGAAAATGGTTGTCACAAGTCTTGCAGTATTCTAGATGACATTGTTGTAGTTAATCACTCAACTTTCATGTATATGTATATGTGCTACCTACTGTGTCAGCCAGGCAGACTGAGGCAAAACTGTATTCTGTCCAGTGGTATGATGCAGTGATGGCATCCTGGTACCTAATTATTAGCCAAATCAACTTGAGCCCAATTACACTTTATCTAGTAAGTGTTATTCCTGTTGTTTAACCCACAAGTCAGTCATGATCAAGCAAGATCAAAGGTATTTCAGCCGTGATAATCCTGTGGGGTTTTTTTTTTTTCTTTTTTTCAGGAAAGGTGTCTATATTTTACTACATCATCCAATGATATTTGACTGCTATTTCTAACAAGCCAAGTGATGACGTAGTGTTAACATATTTAATGCAAGGAGCATTAAGAAGCTAATTAGGAATCATCATTATCCTTTAATGTTCCTTCTAAATGATGATCATGATCATGATCATGATTTCTAATTAACTTTTTAATGCTCCCTGCATTAAATACATTAACACTATGTCGTCATTTGACTTGCTAGAAATAGCAGTCAAATATCTTTGGACAATGTAAAATATAGACACCTTTCCTGAAAAAACACATTTATTAATGGTTACACTGCCCCCACATGCACACAGAAAGAGAGAGATAAATAATAAGTACAGGTATGGCTGTATGGTTAGAAGTTCGCTTCCCAACCACATAGTCTCTGGTTCAGTCCCACTACATGGCACCTTAGGCTAGTGTCTTCTACTATAGCCCCTGAATGACCAAAACCTTATGTGTGGATTTAGTAAATAGAAAGTGTATGTATGTGTGTGTGTGTTTGTGTGTTTGTGTGTGTGTGTTTGTATGTGTGTGTGTTACTGTTTCTTTGCCTTTGACTTCATGTGGTAATTGTGAATGAGTGTCACTGTCAACTGAGTAGTGTCCTTTGATTCCAATTTTCTGTCAAAATGTGTCTGGGCATGAGGGATATTACCTTACATGACAGAAAAGGCTCATGACATCCACTTGTAGAAAATCTATTTCAGCAAATTTAATCCAACCCATGCAAGCATGGAAAACGGTATGTTAAGACAAAATTATTTTAGTAGTTATCTATATATACATAAGCTCCAATTACCTCTCCCACTCTTCCTTTGACTTTCATCCTTCATTCTTAACATCATCTCTTTCTACTCAGATTTGCCATTGATGATCATCTTTTCTATACTATTAGTTATCTTTCCCTACCCTCAACCTTATTCACTTTTGGCTACCTATCAGTATATGTCTCTCACTCTGTACACACACTCTTGCAGTCTACCTATCAACCACTCGTACATCATTTCCCTTTCTCTTATCCTTTCCCTATCTATTGTATTATTATTATTATTATTATTTTACTGCTCTTCACCCTTTTTATACTGCCAGTCTTCACCTCCCCTACCCTTCCACTTTTGTCCACTATATTCATACCTACCCTTGCTCCATCTTTAACCATTTCTCACTCACCCTACACCCTTGCAATTGCTACCTGTCCACCCTTCTTGATCTTCTTCCCCCACTCTTTCTTCTTGCTTTGTTGTATCTTGAGGGTACATTCAAAGACCCCTCCCTCATCACCACTTGTCTCCCTTTCCTACTCCATTTCAGTTACTCTCAGCCATCCTTATACAATGTGGGTAGGTATGCATCTTCTCCATCGCATCAAACTTGTTCCTGTCTCTTCTTTCATATTTTAACCTTTCAACACCATCATAGCATAAAGCCACCAATCTCCCTTTTGTACTCCCACTTTATTGGGGAAGGCAGCTCTTTAATCTTGTGAGTTACATGGTGGCCTCACTCGTAATGAAGGCATAAAAAGAAGTACTCAGTTTACTCTGTGAAGTGGTTGGTGTTATGAAGGACATCCAGATATAGAAATTATGTTAAAGTAGACACTAGAGAATGATACAATTCTTTGGTTTGTTGGGTCCTATTGAACCATCTAACATATGTCTGCATGGAAGACAAACATTAGATGATGATGATCACCATGGTAATGACAAAAATGATAACAAGAGCAGCAGCAGTGGCAGTGGAAGCAGTAATGTCATTGTTGTACAGGCAAAATTTTATGAATATAATAATCCTCTATCAACTGAACCACCTACTTAACAAATCATTGTGTAAGAGACTGAGTATTCCATAGATCTGTGTGCTTTTAACATAATTCTCAGGGTGAATACACATAACACAATGTGTGTGTGTGTGTGTGTGTGTGTGTGGCATGATTGTACCTTTTGAGTTTCAGGAACAATCCATCTAATAGGCTTGCACACAGTTTCTGTCCATCCAATTTCACCAACAAGACTTGTAGTGACTGGATGCTATGATAAAAGACACTTATCAAAGATACCTCAGTGAGTTTGAAACCAGGGCCTCATGATTTTGAAGTAAATATTATAAGTTCTTGACCATTCATGCAGAAATTTGTCAATGTTATCAAAATGTTGGATTGTACTCTGCATTCAGATCCTCCTGAGATTAAATTTGTATTTCATTCTTCCAATCTCCATGAAAAAGAAAGATAGATTCATGGAAAGTGGATTCTACAAAGATAGATTCATGGAAAGTTGTCAAGTCAGATGTCTTGCAATATTTGTTATGGCTTTTTACATTCTGAGTTCAAATCCTGCAATGACCTACATAGATGAATAGAATGAATCCATTGCTTGGTTAAACACCACCAGCTGACATCATAAATTAGTAGAGTCTACTCTGTTGCAAACATCTAGGTCATGTCTCCATTTTAAAATACCTCCCTCCCTCCATCCATCCATCCCAAAGTGTTATGGGCACCGCCTTCCTTCCTGACTAAAAATGTAGTGAAATAAATTCCTGTTTCCAACACTCACAACTCAAATAAAAGAGGTCTGGAAATGTTAAATATTTCTGTCTTCCCCATAATAACAACAAAACCTGAAAAACAAAAAATTCTATATCAACTTATATTCTTGAGCTCACATGACCACCTCCCCCTGTATTCCACCAAAACAAAAAGACAACAACCTGTAATTAAAAAAACAATATAGGTGTTGTTTATTTACTTAGGAATTGTATAGAAATGTCACCACTATACACCCACCTATCTACCTATGTCACATGACTTCAAGTAGCCGAATGTATATATAATGTGAGTACTAAGTCTGATGGAGAGCTCTCCATGATAAGAAAGCAGGTCATTTCCCATGCATGGTTGTTGTCACCCGGCTAATTATTATTTCCATTATTATTGTTGCTGTTGTTGCTACTGTTGACAATGATGAAATTGAGGATTATGACTTATGACGACAACAATAATGATGATGATGATGATGATCAAAGTGATGATAGCAGTGACAGTGGTGGTAGTGGTATTAGGGGTGGTGATGATGATAGAGAAGGAGACGGAGATGATGATGATGATGATGTTAATGATGAAAGAGGTGATGGTGGTTGTGGGAGTGGTGTGGTGGTGGAGGTGATGGTGGTGGAGGTGATGATGATGTTAATGATGAAAGAGGTGATGGTGGTGGTGGTGGTGGGGGTGATGATGATGATGATGATGTTAATGATGAAGGAGGTGATGGTGGTGGTGGTGGGGGTGATGATGATACTATATTGTTGAGCTGTGATAAGCTCTTGGCAAATTGACTCTGTGACCTGGTTTTGATGACCTTTGCCCTCATTTTTTCCATTAATTCCCACTGGCATTTCGTTTGCAATTTGTATCAAATGTTGTTGTAATAGGTAAAAGGCATGAACATTGCTTAATCTTGTTTCCTCTCTTTCACCTCTCCCCACTAACATAGGCCCTTGCATTTTTCTAAAAAAGAATCACTTGTCTCCATTGCTAAAACCTCCACTGCCACCACCAACACCATCAACATTATTGTCACCTTTATCATTATGAACTTTTTACAATTATCATCACCATCTGAATCATCATTATCATCACTGCAGCTACCCTCCTCCTCCACATCCTCCTCCTCATCATCATCACACCATTACCACACTGTCTTCCTTCTTGACTATTCATGGGTCAAAGGGGCATGCAACATCAACTATATAGCATATGTGGTGCACCTGTTCTGTCTGGATTGGAAAATCCCAGAGGATTGTGCTATAGTCGCCACCTCTATCACTCTCTGTGGTTTGTGCTCATACCACATCTTGCCTCTCTCTAGTCCCACTTTTTGCAGTTCCCAATATTGCACTGTTGCTACCTGGTTGTGTCACCATAACTTGTAGTAGTTTTTGGCAAGTCTAGGGAATTTGTTTGTGATATGGGCAATGGTTTCAGAAAACTGTCCCTGTTCTCACTGCAGACGACACACGCACACACACACACACACACACACACACACACACACACACAGCATTACAAACACAGCCCGCACACTCACCTTCTCATTTCATGACTATCATTGGGATCGATAAGATACTGGACGACAACAAGAACAAGAATAACAACAACAATAATAATAATCCTTTCTGCTATAGGCACAAGGCCTGAAATTTTGGGAGAGGGAGCTAGTTGATTACATTGACCCCAGTCTTTCACTGGTACTTAATTTATCGTAACCAAAAAGATGAGAGGCAAAGTAGACCTTGGCGGAATTTGAACTCAGAACATAGTGACAGGTGAAATACCACTAAGCATTTTGTCAGGCGTGCTAACAATTCTGCCAGCCCGCTGCCTTAATAATAATAATAATAATAATAATAATAATAATAATAATAATAATTATTATTATTATTATTATAATTATTATTATTATTATTATTATTATTATTATTATTATTATTATTATTATTATGGATTATTTTTCCATTTTTTTTTACTTAATTTTTGAGAGCAGTCGGGTTCATTTTTAGTATTCTTG
>NC_068996.1:27629124-27637559 GCF_001194135.2 Octopus bimaculoides | reverse complement strand
CTTCCTCCAAAATTGCTGCCCTTGTGACAAAATGTGAAACAATTATTATTATTATTATTATTATTATTATTATTATTATTTTGTTTGACTTTTGCTTTGCATTTGTACAAGTTGGCACCAAGTCTTACCCAGAGACCTCAAGAGACAACAAGTTAGAAGTTCATGTAGGGTGTCATATATTTGGTATTGTACATAGTATTGTTGTAGAGAATGTTTAAGAAACCATAAGAAAATTATGTGTTTGTTTTAAAATTTGAGATTACATAGACAATATTTTACTTAGGATATGGGCAGTTCCCATGAGCACTATCTTTTGAACTTCAGCCATTTTGGGGTTTCCTGGTATCTGAGCCAGGTAGCAATCAGCTCCTTTTGCTATCATTCCTAGGGTACCTATGATAACAGGTATTGTTTTAGTTTTCAGGTTCCACATTTTGCTAATTTCTATTTCTAGATCTTTATACTTGCTCAGTTTTTGGTAGGTCTTGACAGATATGTTTATATCGATTGGAACAGTCATATCAATGAGGAGGCATGATTTTTGTCTGAAGTCTTTCAATATAATGTCTGGCCTATTTGCATCTATCTTTCTGTCAGTTTGAATGGTGAAGTTCCAGAGGAGTGCGATGTGATAATTTTCAAGCACTGGGGGTGGTTTGTGTTCCCACCAGTTTTTATCATGGGGCAAGTTCAGGTTTTTGTAAATTACCCAGTGAATATATTGTGCAGCTCTATCATGCCTGTTGAGATACTCTGTAGGCGCAAGAAAACTGCACATGGAGACAACATGATCAATGGTCTCATTTTGTTGTTGGCATACATGACATATT
The DNA here is from genome assembly GCF_001194135.2 of Octopus bimaculoides. Classification (NCBI taxonomy): domain Eukaryota; kingdom Metazoa; phylum Mollusca; class Cephalopoda; order Octopoda; family Octopodidae; genus Octopus; species Octopus bimaculoides. The sequence goes on along the minus strand of NC_068996.1, from coordinate 27,636,729 downwards.
GGGGAGCTGCCATTCTTTAATATGTTGGCCTGGTAGTTCCTTGTAGGTAGGCATTGATCTTGAGCTGCTATGATAAACCCTTCTGTTTCTGATTTTAAGCCAGAAACCATTAGCCATATGTCAACATCGGCATTATTCACTCTCTTTGGGTATTTCCCATTGAGAGGCTTTTCTTGCCATTTATCAGTCAGAATATCTAAGGCAGCAGTTTTAGCACAGGTTTTCATGCACTTAGGTTTTCCTGTACTTGTTTCCAGTACGTCTAATTCTGGGATTTGTTGTATTTTGAATTCACTTAGATATTCCTTTGCCTGTTTTGTTACTGAGTATGATGCTTTCTTGTTTTCATGTTTTGAGACAAGTTTTAACATCCAGTCCTCAGAGTTTTTCAAGTAGGTGTCTAGGCCAATTGTGGAAATTATTATTATTATTATTATTGTTATTATTATTATTAGTTCAGATAGAGAAGGAAGGGCAGTGACAATGAATTTTTTCAAGATCTCCAAGGTTGGTGATTGGAGGAGAAGGAGTCATCCTTTGGCTGTAGAATCCCAACCCAAATGCATACAACAGAGTGGGCTCCAACTAAAGGCAACAAAGGACAAACTTTATTGTGATTGTATTCAACCAGACAATGGATTAAGCCTAGATATTTAATGTTTAGGATGTTTCTGGGGCACCAGTTTGTGAATGTTTGAAGTTTTCTGAAGATAATTTGTGTTCATTTGCCATGATTTTGCACCGTGTAACAGGATGGATTTGATGTTGCAAATGAAAATTCTTTGCTTAATTTACCTTCAGAGCAGGCTTTAAAATGTTGATGGCTTGATTTACTTTTCCATGTTCTGTTCCAATGTCCTTTTATCTTCTTCCAGTACTTACAACTATGTATATACACTTATCTTCATCGTCGTCATTTAGTGTCCATTTTTCATACTAATATGGGTTAGATGATTTGACTAGAACTGGCAAGCCAGAGAGCTGCACCAGGCTCCAGTTCATTTTGGCTTGGTTTCTACAGCTGGATACTCTTCCTAATGCCAACTATTCCATAAAGTGCACTGGGTATCTTTTACATGTCACCAGCATGGGTGCCTTTAACATATCATTGGCAAGAGAACCTAGTAATGGTAGTAATCTAGAAGAATGTAGTGTCTTACTTCAAATACAAAACAGAATACCCTCAAAGGAGTGAACCTTGGAGTTGGCAGTTGGTACCCTACTACCTTAACCAGTAAACCACTTCCCTTCTGTGCTATTGACAATGGCACTGATGATTTGCAACATCAATGCTAAAAGCCCCAAATTTGTAAAAGAAAGTGTGTTGTTAACTGCAACAGTATGAATAATATATGTCTAATGCCTAATTTAGCTGAAAAGAGAGATTTAGAGATTAAGTTGATTCCCTGCAGGATTTTTTTGTATTTAGAACATGGAACGGAAAAACAAACTAAACAATGTAAGGCATTTAGTGAAACTGAATAATAATAATAATGATGATGATAATAATAATAATTATCATAATAATAATAATAATAATAATAATAATAATAATAATAATAATCCTTTCTACTTTAGGCGCAAGGCCTGAAATTTGGGGGAGGAGGATAACATTGACCCCAGTGTTTTTCTGGCACTGAATTTATCAATCCCAAAAGGATGAAAGGCATGTTGACCTCAGCAGAGTTTGAACTTAGAATTCAGTGACAGGCGAAATACCATTAAGCATTTCACCTGGCGTGCTAACGATTCTGTCATCTCATCGCCTTAATAATAATAATAATAATAATAATAATAATAATAATAATAATAATAATAGTAATAATAATAATCCTTTTTGTTATAGGCACAAGGTCTGAAATTTGGGGGAAGGGAACTAGTCGATTACATTGACCCCAGTCTTTCACTGGTACTTAATTTATTGAAATCAAAAAGATGAGAGGCACAGTAGACTTGGCAGAATTTGACCTCAGAACATAATAACAGGCGAACTACCGCTAAGCATTTTGTCAGGCGTGCTAACAATTCTGCCAGCTTGCTGCCTTAATAATAATAATAATAATAATAATAATAATAATAATAATAATAATAATAATAATAATGGTTTTAAATTTTGCCACGCAGTCAGCAATTTTGGGGAAGGGTTAAAGTTAATTACATTGAGTCCAGTGTTCAACTGGTACTTATTTTATCAACCCCATGAAGATGAAAAGCAAAGTCAGTTTCAGCAGAATTTGAACTCAGGGTGTAAAGATGAAGGAAATGCCACTAGGTATTTTGCCTGGTCTGCTAACAATTCTACTAGCTTGCTACCAAGTAGGAAACCAAGATAAATCATAGTACAAACTGATTAGTGCAAGACTCAAAGATGAAATTAAAAGTTCTGGAATAAATACTGTAAGGTATTGTTTCCTGGCACTGTAGCAATTCTGCCAGTGTCCTACCTCAGTAATAATAATAATGAAAATGATGCTGATGGTGATGATAGTAATAGGAATATGAATTGCTGCTGACTGTCTTACTACTCCCCACAGACTAACATTCTGTCTAAAGAGCCATTTGTTAATGTCCACTTTAGCACAATACATCAACATTATCATCATCATCATCTCATTTATGTCAATTTTCCATGAGTTGGGTGGTTTGACAGGAGTTGGTAAGCCCAAGGTCTGCACTAAGCTTTATTGTTTGCTTTGGCATGGTTTCTATGGATGGATGTCATTCCTAACACCAACCATTTTACAGAGTGTATTGGATGCTTTTATATGGCACCAACATCAGTGAGGTCACTAGGTAACTTGCAAGACAAGACCCTTCAGCTGTAGCAGTAAGTGGAGTGGCTTTATGCCAGATGTTGAGAGGTTAAACTATGATAGAAGGACAGAAACATGTCTTGCTGAATGAGAAGTACATGGCTACCCCAACTGGAAAAGAATGCATATAAAATAATTCTTTGTTTCTTCTTAAACAGTTCAAGTACAATAATTCCAACTTTGACCAACTTGCTTCAGCCAGGTGAGAAATTTTAATCAGTTTTAGTCACTTTTCTTTTGATTTTTTTCTTTGCTTTCTTCTTCTATTTTTCCTGGTTGTAATCTCAAATTACTGATAAAATTGAAATATATTATACCAAAAACAGGTAGTATATCAGGCTAAATGCTTTGAGCTATTTAGTTGCATTACTTTACATAGTTTATTCAAACCACACCACAACCAACTTTTCATCCCTCCGGGGACTATTAAAATATGTTCCAGTCAATTATCAGAACTAATCTAATCAACTCCAATCTTCCTTGAAATGGATAGTCTTGGAATTAAGATAGCAATCTGAGACATATTGGAATTATTTTAGTAGAACAGACAGAAGGAAGGTAGTACACATTGGTGAGTTAGTAATTATTTTCTTATATCAAATTTGGAAAAAAAGAGAAAATTCATGAAAATATTTTAAACCAAAATTTAACTTTTAATTAAGGAAAAAGTATATTTTTTTTGTTGAATTTAAATTTATATTCAAATTTTAGTTCAGATTTTCATTCCACCACATTAAATGAGCATAATCATCCTACAAGTGTTGTATTTGTTTCCTCTCTCCCCATAGTTAAATATTACCTTGCTTGGAAACAGGTGAAGGTTGGTGACAGGAAGGGCATCCAGATGTAGAAAATCTGCCTCAACAAATTCCATCTGACCCATGCAAGTATTGCATCATCATCATCATCATCATCATTTAATGTCCGTTGTCCATGCTGGCATGGGTTGGATAATTTGATCAGTGCTGGAAGGCTGTATCAGGCTCCAGTCTGTTTTGGCATGGTTTCTATCTATGGCTGGATGCCCTTCCTAATGCCAACCACTCCAAGAGTGTAATGGGTGCTTTTATGTGCCACCAGCATGGGTGCCATTTGTGTGACACCAGTGTCTGTCATGACTGTGGTTTTGCTTGGCTTGATGGGTCTTCTTTTCAAGCATGGCATAATGCCCAATGCTCAAACCCCAGCATAATGCCACATGGTCTCGGTTCTTCCCCCCATGAGGCTCAGCCTGATGCAGAGTGTGCCAAGGCTGGCCCCTTTGAAATACAGGTACTACTCATTTTTGCCAGCTGAGTGGACTGGAGCGTGAAATAAAGTGTCTTGCTCAAGGACACAACACGTCACCAAGAATTGAACTCATTACCTTATGATCATGAGCCAAATGCCCTAACCACTAAGCCATGCACCTTCACACACACACACACACACACGCACACACACACACATATGAGAGAGAGATAGAATCTCAGGTACCCATAGGCCACCAAGGAATCAGATAACAAGCCTTACCACAAGTAGCTACAAGTGCAATTCTTTGGCAAAGAGAAGCAGAATGGTTCTTCTAATGGAGAATAGAAAGATTAAATGGGATGTGTTGTGAAACATATTGAAGGAAAGAAATAAATGCAAGATGGTCAGATGAAAGTGTTGTGAGTTTATGAAAAACAGAAGGTGCAAGAGCAACGGGTGGTATTGCATTCATCATAAGCTTTGATAAATTACTTCCTACCAATTGTCTTCTTCATGCATTGGAGTGCTAAACATTTGTCTCTCAGGAAATACCACTCTGAGGATTATCCAGATCTATGCTTCCACAAATGTCAGTGAAGATGATGAAGTTGAAGAATTCTACCAAGAGCTAGAGAAAGCACTAGCTCACAGACCCCCTTACACATGGGAGATTCCAATGCAATGATGGGAGATTTCAATGCAAAGGTTAGAAAATGATAACAGGGAGAGAAATATGTTGGCAAGTTTGGATCAGTAGAGAAAAATAAAAGAGAACATTTGGTTACAATGGCAGTGGCAAGAGGACTTTACATTGTATACAGCCTATTCATGAAGCAATCTGGAAGCCTCAAACGCTCAGTATAAAAATTAAATTGACTACATCTTAGTTCACAAATATAGCATACTGCAGGAGATCTTGGTGACAGAGCCAGTCAACACAGGCAGCAATCATCTCTTGTTCTGAGTGAAAACCATGTTCAATGAAATCAGAAGAATTGTGTCAAGGCATTTAATGTCAGACAGTTTCAAGATGTTGTCAAGAGAAAAGTTTGGAAGCAACTTGAAGAGGTTGATGGGAACTACACTGGTCCAGAAAACTAAAAGCTGCATGGGTCGAAATAATCAACTTAATCCGTTTGTCTGTCCTTGTTTGTCCCCTCTGTGTGTAGCCCCTTGTGGGCAGTAAAAAAAAAAGAAATGCAAATCAATGAGAGCCTAATTGAAGAATCTTAGAGAAAACAAAGAAAATGCAGAAGAAACAGATCAGCTTGTTCTGATCCCTGCAAAGAAATCAGACAACACCAAGAATGTGACTTAGAGAATTATAGATTGAAGTTGCTAATACAAGCTGCTGGGGAAAGGAAAAGTCTAAAGAGGTGCAGGAGAGATTGGAACTCTATAGGTCAGAGGTGACAATGCTTAAGAACGATGACAGGCTCCTGCTGACAGACAAAAGGAAGATGGAAGCATGTAAAACCTTCTACACCAACCTTTTTAAATCATCAGTGAAGCTCATTCATCCACTGTCACAATGCTGGAAGAAGTGCCACCTTCTCTAGTCACTGAAATTAAAAATGCTATCAAGCTGATGAAAGCAGACAAAGCTCCAGGAAAAAATAACCTAACAACAGAGATGTTAGGGTGTGGAGGTGACGAGCTCTGGAAAAATCTTTATTCTACACTTCAATCACTATATAAAGGAAAGTAAAATACCCTCTCTGTGGAAAAGAGTTTACCATTTTGCTTCATAAGAAGAATGATGAAGAAGATTTTAGAAACTATTTCCCTGTATGCTTCTTGTCTTACCTCTATAAACTGTTTACAAAAGTCAGTCATCAGCCTATTGAAACAACTCTGACCAACAACTGAAGGAGCAAGCTGGTTTCAACTATACAAATTGAATTTTATATTAGGTAAACATGCAGATGTACATGCACATACACACACTCATGTACACACATCTATTGATCTATATCTGTTTGTTTGTCTCTCTATACAAGGTGGTATCATAAAGTTCTCAAACTAGTTCTGTAGCACACGAACAGATTGCAGCATATGATTGCGTGTACAATGAGAGCTAGCAGTGACCTTCATGAGGCAGTGTGTTGAGTGACAGCACTGTGTTTACTTTGCAAGTTAAGAAATTTGTGTTTTTGTGGTCACATGTAGTCTGTAATTTTGTCATGGACAGGAACAAAGAGCCAACATTAAATTTTGATTTAGACTTGGGAAGTCTGCTACAGAGACATTGAACATACTTTGGTAAGCTTACGGTGACAAAGCAATGGGTCATATGCAATATCTCGAGTCGTATAGGGGCTTCAAAAATGGAAGAATGTCCCTGAAAGATGATAAGTGATCTGGAGGACCTGCCACAAGCGTCACCCCAAGAAATGTGGAGAAAATTCATCAGCTTGTACATGAGGATTGTCAGAGGATAATCAATGACATTGCTGATGTTGTTGTTTGTTGTATGGGTCTGTGCAGGCAATCCTAACATCCACAAAGAATTGGATTCTTCATGACAACAAGGTACCCTGTCAATGAGCTCTCCTCACTCGTGAGTTTCTCACCAAAAGTAACATAGTATCACTTCTGCAGCCGCCCTATTCACCTGTGGACTTCCATCTCTTCCCTAAGATGAAAATGCAGTTCAAAGGCTGCTGTTTTAATACTATTGTTGAGATCCAGAGTGAATTGCAGAAAGTCTTTGACTCATGGAAAACAACTTCCAGGCTGCATTCCGAAAGTGGCAGGAATGCTGGAACCAGTGTATTGCTGTGCAAAGTGACTATTTCGGAGGAGATGATGTTAAAACTTAGGTAAATAATTTTTTTTTATTAAGCATAACTAGTCCGGGAACTTTATCATACCACCCCACATGTATGTAACAACATAAAAGAATGATGATTCATTATCAATTATTTATTTAACTTACCCAACTTTCAAAAAGCCTGACATGACACAAATTTTGCACATTGTATATTTTATCAATCCTTCATTTGATCAAATAAAAAGTTTGTGTGTGTGTGTGTTTACATGTGGGCTTGTAGGAAAATAGTAATAAAATGTTGATAATGATGATGGGTAGGAAAAAATGTTTGGATATTCATAATTTTGGCATATGCAGGCAAACATTAAAACATTATTTTTTTCTGCTTGGCTTCTTTCAGAGAAGGAAATGGCATCTGACTTGACTTGAGTCAGATGAAAAAGTTCCTCATTCTGTTGAAATATTCTTAAATCTTCCACTCTTACTCCCATGTTCCCCCACACTGCTTTTTACCTTGCAGTGCCTCTGATTAACTTTGTTAATTATTTAAAACCCTTTTGGCCTTGGAATATTAATCTACATTTAACCAATGTATTTTTTGTTTCTTTCACACATACACACAAATGTTCATACACACATGAACATACATAGAAACACATACTCATTCACACAGAAACACATACACACATACATACATATAGACAGACAGGCAGACACTCATACATACATACACAAACCCACTCATGCACACTCACGCACAAACACAAACACGCACACACACACACA
>NC_068996.1:27621976-27628186 GCF_001194135.2 Octopus bimaculoides | reverse complement strand
TGTGTGTGTGCATGCGTGTGTGTGTGTGTGTGCATGTGTGTGTGTGTGTGTGCGTGTGTGCATGCATGTGTGTGTGTGCGTGCGTGTGTGTGTACTTTGTGTCTGTGTTTTTCCTTGCTACCACTGCTTGACAATCAATGTAGGTGTATTTACATTCCCGTAACTTAGCGGTTCAGCAAAATAGATCAATAGATTAGGTACCAGGCTTTAAAAAAATAAGCACTGTGGTTGATTTATTCAACTAACAATTCTTCAATGCAGTGCCCCAGCATGGGCACAGCCTAATAACTGAAACAAGTAAAAGATAAATGATAAAATATATATATACTAGCTGGTATACCTGGTAATTCCTGGGGGTAAAGATGTTCTATTGAAATGCCTTATTACTGTGATATAAGAAAGTTATTTCCAGGGGCTGTATTATTGATTCTTTCAACAATCTAAGTATGCCACGAGGTTTCCAGACATGAGTTCTACTCACATGTCAAGTTTCATCAAAATCAATACAACGATGAAGGAGGAGTTAGCTAACAATGCCACAAACAAACACACACCGATTTTCCACATATGTAGTAGATTGGCTTTTTCAATTGCATAAACTAAGTCAGAAGGGTACAGGGTAAACTACCTGCATCAACTTGCTATAAAAGCAGATAGTAATTTTACCATATCCTTATTCTTAGTGCAAGTCTTGAAGAGTGCAGTTTAATTTTAACAATTATAATTGAAGTGACAAAGGAGCATATTTGGCATATTTTGCTTCATGAGTTCAATAAAGGCAACAACATAACAGGAAGTACGAGGAATATTAATGCAGTACATGGAGATTGGACAATAAGTGTAAGCCAGTGTCGACGGTGGTTCCAGAAATTCCACGCCGGAAACTACAGTCTAGAAGACAAGCTTCTTCCTGGAAGATCTGCAGAGCTCAACGAGGACATCCTGTAAACTCTGGTGGAACAAAATCTCATCGTAACTGTTGAGGAATAAGCAGAGAAGCTTGGATTCGGTCATTCAACCATTCATCAATACCTGCACTAGAAGAAAAATGACCATCTTTGGTTCCAAGATGTAAGGTGTTCTCCCATCATACAGCAAGGATGACATTCCAAAAGCTGGAGCTGTTTGAATGGGAAACAATGTCCCACTGACCATATTCACTGTATATTGCATCATATGATTATCATTTATTTTGCAGTCTTCAAAATCATTTGGATGGTAAAAATATGAATTCTGTAGATGAGGTCAGAACAGTACTGGAAGAACATTTTTCATCACAGACAAGAGGGGCCTTGCAAGTCTACCAGATAGTTGAAAGAGCATTGTAGAAAATGAAGGAGAGTGTATTCTAGATTAAAAAAGAACTTCGTTTATCTTAATGTTGAAAAATAAAAGAAGTATAAAAAAACCACATAATGGGATGACCCAATACATGCATATATATATATATATATATATATATATATATATATATATATATGATCATACGTATTTATTTTCTCTTAGTTAACAATTAACTCTGAGAAAATAAATTGGTTAATAGATACCTGGGTAGCAAATTTCACAAAATGACTTTGAAACTCCCTGTTAGATTGAAGTATTTTGAATAAATATAAAATATAATAAATGGAGTTATATGCATGTGTTAAATGGTTTCTTTTATTTCCGACATATGTTTCAAAGATTTACAATTGGTTCATTCCAAAGGAATGAGTGATGTTGATAAGGATGTAATCTTCTCTTCAGGGAAATTCATAAGAACTAACTTAACCGTAAGACATTATTACCGAATGTGACAACTGCGAGTAGACAAGATTGCTACATATCTAATTTGAAAAAAACGTTGGAAAATGCAACGCTATGAGACAGTACATTGGGCGAGGAAGGAAGAAAAGAAGGAAAAAAGAGAAAATTAGAATCTGGAATGGAAAGTAAATAAAAAGATTTTAAACCAGATTAAAAATGAGAGAAAAGTATTTTATGTGTAATGGAAATGCAAAAGGGAAATAATCTTATATTTATACTTGTAGTGTTGACATATATATATATATATATATATATATATATATATACACACACACATGATGAACGTATGGTAATAAAGGTAATAGCAATGTTATTTATATAGGAAAATGATGCTTGTGTGTACTAGTAGTAGATCAAGTGTTTAACAATATATAAAGGTGATGAATGCTCTGTTGATCTAAAGAGAGATTTTTAATCTGGTTTAAAAACATTTTATTTACTTTCCATTCCAGATTCTAATTTTCTCTTTTTTCCTTCTTTTCTTCCTTCCTTGTCCAACGTACTGTCTCGTAGCATTGCATTTTCCAACGGTTTTTTCAAATAAGATATGTAGCAATCTTCTCTACCCGCAGTTGTCACATTCGGTAATAATGTCTTACGGTTAAGTTGGTTCTTATGAATTTCCCTGAAGAGAAGATTACATCTTTATCAACATCACTCATTCCTTTGGAATGTACCAATTGTAAATCTTCGAAACATATGTCGGAAATAAAAGAAATCATTTAACACATGTGTATAACTCCATTTATTATATTTTATATATATATATATATATATATATATATATAAACAGATAAAACATTACACTATGAGTAGTATGTTTTACCAAATGTTATATACACATTTATTCTTGAAGATAAAAGCATTAATCTTTTTTTAATACCAACCTACTCAAGACTGCATGAAGGCGCATAGCTCAGTGGTTAGAGAGTTGGGCAGTGAGTTCGATTCATTGACTGGGGTGTGTGTTGTGTTCTTGAGCAAGACACTTTATTTCATGTTGCTCCAATTCACTCAGCTATAGAAATGAGTTGCGACATCACTGGTGCCAAGCTCTATTGGTCTTTGCCTTTCCTTTGGATAACATCGGTGATGTGGAGAAGGAAAACTGGTATGAGTGGGTGACTGCTGGTCTTCCGTAAACAACCTTGCTTGGACTTGTGCCTTGGAGGGTAACTTTCTAGGTGCAATCCCATGGTCATTCATGACTGAAGGGGATCTTTACACTTTACCCATTACCCAAAGCTGTCCATAGTTCTATGATACAAACTTTCTGTTTTAAATTAATGTACATCAAAATTAATTTCAGTTCAAAATCCCAGCTTAATAATGACAATTATTTTACTAAATCCTTCGTTAATTTCAAAATTAGAAGTAGTGTATTTCAACAGAAATATAACAAGAGGATTAATTTATGATTTTATGTTTTACCAAACCTTACATAGTTTTTTTTTTTTTTTTTTTTTGATATATATAAAGACATATGAAAAGTTTATACTGTGAGTATGTGCATTTTACCAAATGCTATTACAGTTCCCTATGTATATAAAAAAAATAGGTAACTAAGTCTATCACAAACCTTTTGTAGGATCATAAGCCTAGAGCTTATCCCAGTTTCCATAGGTGTATAAGCAAGTGAGAGCAGAATACTCTCTTTGGGCAGGATGCCAATCTGTCAAAGAGTTAACTCCCAGCTGTTATTGGTGCTCATTTTTGGTTGAGTGGACTAAAGCAACGGAAAATGAAGTGTTTTCTGCTCAAAAAAATAACACACCACCCAATCTGGGAAATGAAATGATGACATCGTGATTGTGAGTCCAATGCTCCTAACCACTAGGTCTCATGCTTTTATTCTTCATATATAAAGACATATAGAAATGTTATGTTATGAGTTTGTGCTTCCTTTATAAAGTTTATATACAGTTATTTATACAAAATTTATATGAAACAGACAGACAACTCTGTATATTAAAAACTCCTCTCAAACATCATAACAAAAACATGCAAAATGACACCCTGAAATACATAAAATAACATTAACAAGTGTGCACAGATATTACCACACAACTAAAAGTAAACGATTGAGTGAAATGGTTAATAAAGGACCACAAAAAAATTTCATTAGCAGACATTAAATGTAAATTAATAAGCATGTTACTGCAGTGTGGTCTAGAAGTTTACGTTGCAACCATGTGGTTCTGGATTTGGTTTGATATCACTGTGTGGTACTTTTGGAAAATGTCTTCTACTATAGTCTCTGGTTGAACAATGCTTTGTGGGTGGAATTTGAGAACCAGAAATGAAATTAGAAACACGAGCTCGAAGTAGCCATTTATGCATGAGTCATTCACAAAGGTTTTTTAAACAAAAGAACATAAGGATAGGTGATTTGGTCAAACTTTGATTTCATATTTCAAAAAATATTCAGACGGTGGATATTCAGAAGAAAACCAGAATCAGTTTACCAGCTGATGATTGGAAACAAGCTACTCTGATACATGAAATCAGAGCCTTTCACTTATAATGTAGTAAAGAATATTCTATATTTATATTGAGTCCTGTAATTTATCACTTCTGGTGAATCAACAGAGATTTGTGTGTGTGTGCGTGTGTCTAAGGAACATTATTAGCCCTCTATGATGGGTGAGTCCTTTATGGAAAATATTCCTCTTGCATATGTATGAATCATGTCTGAGATATGTTTGTTTACTAAATACCCAGTTTGCTTTATTTGTTTATGTATTTATTTATTTATACTTGTGTTTATAGCAAGGTGATAAACAACTGTCTAAATAAGTTAAAGCTACACAAACACACACACACTTACATTATTGACTTGTTCTTAAGGAAGCCAGTGGGCTGATGAGCTCCTATATGGTAAATTTTCCTCTTGAACAACAGCAAGTTAATGACTGCAAGGAAAGCAATTGCATTTTAGAGGGCTAACATTCAAAAGCAAAGAGACTGAGAATAGTAGTTAACATGGAGCCTGAGTTGATAGATACAATGAGAGGAGAGATAGATGAGTAAGCTTGTTGGGCTTGGTTAAAGATAGCATGTGAGTAGCCAACACTGAGGCTTAGGAAGCTATTGTAGTGGTAGGAGTATAAAGAGAAGAGATAAGCACACCTGTGGGAGAAAGGTTGAGTGTTTCTGTAACTGATTTCATATCAATCATTTAAGTAACCTTACTTTGGATATATTCTGTGATGTGTGCGTGTGTGTGTGTGTGTGTGCATGGTGATTTGTTGTGTTTCAAAGGACATGTGAAGCTAAATGAAGTCACAGTCATGAGCAGTGACAGATGTGAGGCACCTGTGCTGGTGACATGTGAAAGGCACCCATGCTAGTGACATGTGAAAGGCACCCATGCTAGTGACATGTGAGAGGCATCTATCCAATGACATGTAAGAGGTACCTGTGCTAGCGACATGTAAAAGACACCCAGTACACTCTGTGGAGTGGTTGGCATTGGGAAGGGCATCCAGCTGTAGAAATCAAGCCAAAACACAATTAGAGCCTGGTACAGCTCTCTAGCTTACCGGTTCCAGTCAAACCATCTAACCCATGCCAGCATAGAAAACTGATGTTAAATGATAATAATGATGATGATGATGATGATATATATATATTTATATAATGGGGTATTAGTTTTAGAACTTGCCTGAAAACCCTTTGCATCTACAGACAAAACTCAGAGCAGCAAGTGACTGACTTGACCAAAATAAAATATATTATTTATCTCAACTATGGTGCTAATTATTCTTTTTTCCAACAGTTTTATGTGCACACACATGCACACATGTGCACGCTCACACACACACACACACACACATGGTGGTTGGGAAGTGATCTTCTTAACCACTCAGCCATGTCTGGCCCAAATATTCTATGTTTTATGTTAAAACTGACCAGATCCAACCTCTCATACCTACCCTACAATGCCATTCTCAAAATATACAAACACATCATCAAAATTTCCAAGCTATGAGATAATGCATGACTAAGCATTACATTTGACAAAGAAATAAGAATGCTAAAAGGTTAAATAATTTTTTTTTTCTTAACTTTAAAACATTTTCTTTCTTATTAAAGTTTCCAGTTTCTTTCTTTTGTCTTATTTTTAATTATGTCATTAAGTCAAAAAAATTGAGAACTATCATTATAGAAGTTCGTTTGTTGAAGCCAACAAAGGAACTTCTATAATGATGGTTCTCAGTTCTCAATATATCTATGTTGTTTTTGTTATTAATAGTAGAACTATATGTTCTTTAACTTTGTTTTAGCTAACATGGCTGGAGCCATACTGGAGCACTACCTACAGAGTTGATTGTTCTGTGGCTTTTGTTTGTTTGTTTGTGTGTGTGTGAGAGAGAGAGCGAGGAGAGAGAGAGAGAGAGAGAG
>NC_068996.1:27611874-27621847 GCF_001194135.2 Octopus bimaculoides | reverse complement strand
GAGAGAGAGAGAGAGAGAGAGAGAGAGAGAGAGAGAGAGAGTAATATACAAGTATTCTAAATGTAGAATCTATAAATTTCAGCCTTGCTGGTCACATCATCGAATGTGGAGCTCAAGCTACAGGTGGAGTCTTTACTGATTGGCAGACTGTTCATAATTGGTATGTCCTCTCCATTTTCCTAATTTACCTTAATCCTTCCACTTATTATTATTATTATTATTACTGTTGTTGTTGTTGTTGTTGTTGTTGTTTAGCCAAAGTGTTGTAGTGTTGAAAAGAATACTTTGCAGCATGTGTTTTTCGTTTTCTACATTCCATGTTCAAATCCCACTGAGGCCATCTCTACCTTCCATCCCTCCAAAGTTGTTAAAATAAAGTACTATCACTAGGTTCGATAGTATACAGCAACCTTTTCTGGCCTTATGCCTATATCAGAACCAATTAAAAAGGTGGCAAGTTGGCAGAATCATTTGAGTGTCAGAAGACATTCCTTGTAGAATTTGATATTCTCAGTTCATCTTTACCTGAGGTCATCTATATCTTTCATACCATCAGGGTCAATAAAATAAGGTATCAGCTAACTACAGCCAATGAAGTAATCAACTAATCCTCACCTCTCAAAATTGCTGGACTTGTACCTAAATCAGAAATAATAATCATCATTGTCATCATCGTCATCATTATCATCATCATAGCTTGAATTCAGTTGTACTCCATTCCTGACAATAATTTCTGAAGAACTGAGGACATTATATTAGTGATAGAAAAGGCAGAGAGAGGACACAACATGCCTGTGTGCCAGAGGCTTGAATGTCAATTAATTGTATGACCTTTCTTTAGATACAGTGTACATCTCAACCTTTTATGGTACATTTGATAAAATTAGTGAATGAATAAATGAATAAATAATAAATAAATAAATAAATAACAGTAGTGGTATAGCTAAAGTGTGTGCTTTCCCCAAATGTAGGTTTATACAGCTGGCCCAAAAGCTAAGCTACTGAATAAAAGGCAGATTATTTTAATCATAATTAAATTTACACAGTAATTTGTTATCTATTTGTTTTTATACTGTCCCATTAAGCATGTGCTTTTTGTTTTTAGCTATTTCTCATGAGTTAGTGCTCCTTGTGTTAAATTTTTATAGAAATAACTGGAGAAGAATTTCTGTATATAACTCACTTATAACACAATGCCCTATTCATGTTTTTAATCTGAAGAAAGATTATTTTTGAAAATGTGTTGAAAAGTTTTGTTCTTGTTTAAATATTTTATTTCCAAGAAAAATTGTGACTCCCTTCTAAGGATCCAGTATCTCCAAAGAATCCCTTCCCTTGATGTTTGCTGTCCTCTTCTCAACAATATCCTTAAAAGAGTGCTACCATCTAAGTTAAAAACCACTAGGCGCAGCAGTTCTATCTCAGATGTGGAAGTAGTATTCCCTGGTGGATTTCACTTGAACTTTGTAAATGGCTAATAGTTATTAAAGGTTCAATTATTTTCAGGTCCTGAAGAGAAAACCTTATTTTTAGGCTACTTTCTTGAATCTTTGTATACACAGCAGCAACACAGTGTCAAATTTGGAAACAATACTCTGTTTATTCCATTGTAGAATATGGAAAGAAACATTTCCGGTCTTCATCTATGTAATAATAATATTCTTTGTTAATTTTTTTCTTTCTTTTAGGGACAATATTGGGTTTCCTATTGTAGAATTTTCTGCTAATGGTTCCTTCAGTGTGAGTAAGCCACCATCAACTGGAGGTCTGGTTTCAAAAGGAACTGTATGTGAACAATTGCTGTATGAGATTGGTGACCCTAAAAATTATATCCTACCTGATATAATTTGTGACTTCAGCCAAGTACAGGTTTTTGAATGTGAGTTCTCTTTTATTGCCGTTGTTTTATCCCAGTCAAATTTAATCCAGCCATATCTGACCCAAATATTCGACCTGTTTTATGCTAAAATTGACCAGATCCAACCTCTCACACCTACCCTACAATGTCATTCTAAAAACATACAATCACATCATCAGAATCTTGAGGCTATAAGATAATGTATAATAATTCAAAACAATATGAATGTTTGAGAGAGTATTCTGAATGTTAAAGGGTTAAAGTGGGAAATTGGCTGTATCATTAGAGCAATGGGAAAGAAGACATTCTGCATATTTATTCTAGCTCTTTACATTGTGAGTTCAAATCCCAGCATGGTGAACCTTTTGGGGTTGATAAAGTAAAGTAAAAGTTTGATGGTATTCACTAACTCACTCTCTTCCCTCAAAATTAGAAACAATGAAACAATGTTGTTGCTTAACCCCAGGCCAATCCTGTTTGAGGAAACCTTTAGTCAAAGGTGTGACAACATGACTATTTCATCTTTTTCAGACATAGTGTATCAAGGACTACAGGATCTAATTTGCCTTTCTAGTCTGTTTTATTTATTTTTTTAATGTAGTATGATTTGAGTAAGATTTGACTACTGTTTCTTACATATCAGGCCACTAAGAAGAGACTCCTATTAACTCATATAAATGTTTGTCTTTTTTTGTGTCTATGTGTGTTGTTCAGTTCTGTCCTAAAGATTTTGATTGTTCATTATCTTACATCATAAAGACACATCTGACACCTCTCATTTGCTATGCCTTCTTTGAGGCAGAAAATAAGCTCTCTTGTTACTCTACACTTAAATGAAGACCTGGTAGGGGTTGGTGAGATGGACTCAAGTGAATCTTAATCCAAAGACATAGTCTCTAGTGGTGGTATAATAGTACCACGACCACCACCAATAACAATAATAGTCTCAGGAATAAAAGTCTCTGAAATTTGAGGGGGGCGAGCTAGTTGATTGCATTGAACCCAGTGCTCAACTGGCATTTATTTTATTAACCCCCAAAATAATAATAATGTTAAATTAAACTACAGTTAAATGAAGTTCCTATTATCAGAAATATGGTACAGGTGAATCCAAAGACAGTATTCAATGTTGTGATGTTACTATTAGCTCTAACTAGAATTAAACTTGGAGGGTGGTGGATATTAACTGATACCATTTACAGGAATGTAGTACAAATAAATCCAAAGGCAATGTCTCCAATGATGTGACAGTACTAATAAGGAGGATTTCTGCCATTTGTGTGGTGCTACAAATTAATAGAAGAGGGATACAGATAATTAATTAATCAATCCTATTGCTTTACATTGCTGCTATTTATTCTATTGATGAACAGGAATAAAAATCTCAGAAAAAGTCACAATTTTGATCAGAAGAAATAAATTGCTATGTTCAATTTAAATGACATAAATAATAGAGTACTGCATTTGATTATATACATATATATATATATATGTATGTATGTATGTATGTATGTATGTATGCATGCATGCATGCATGTATGCATAATACGCGTCTTTTTCCAACAGAAAAAAAAAATCTCTGAAAAAAGAAATCGCCCCAGGTCTTATATATGAAGTTGAGCCTATATTACATGCTTGAATGCATTAAAATCTTTTTTTTTCTCTAAATATATGCTGCTGAAATTCAGGCGTATCTTTATGCCATCAAATACAGAAAATAAACAAATTATATTAAAAAGTATTTTTAAAAGATATTTTATTTAATATCTTGAATAAAAACAATGAAACAAAAAAAAATCAGATCATTTAATTACTGAAGTTTGTTTTGTGATTTCATTTTCTGTAACTCTTTGTTGGATTCATTTAAATGGGCCTAGAGAGATATAGAAAATAATGCTGGTTCTAGCAGGAATTGAACTCAGAACTAATATGTCCAAAACTAAATCCTTTAAGATATTTAGGCTAATACTTAACAGCTGTAATTCCATTCTGCTATCTTGTTCATTACCAATACTGTAAATTACTAGTGGAAAATCATTCCTCAAATTAATAGGTTACGGTAACCTATTTTTATTTCACCTCGTCTAAACTCTAAAAAATATATGTAAATTGATGATGATCATGATGATGATGAGGAGGAAGAGGAGGTTACTGTGTACAGTACTTGGGTTAAAAGAAGGGACAGAAAGTAGATATATATGTCAAGTAAAGGAAGACAGTTATGAAGGCCAAAAGTACATGCACAATATGGAGTAGTATTGGCAAATTTCAGGAGGCATGGAATTTTTGTAAGATGCAGTGTCCTGACAGAACTAACAATCAGTGCAGATACTTATTCAATGCATTGACAATTCAGTATTTTTTGTATATTACAAAATTCGTTGGCAACAGAGTTTGTATATATTAAATGTTTTTTGTTTTGTTTTATGATAGATGGTTTGAGGGTGTATTTTCCAAGCCTTTCTCCCAAATATTATTTATTATAAGATAATTTTTGGTTTTCTGGCTGAGGTTGTTACTTTGAATCCAGGTTAAAAAGTCACAGGCTTTGTCCTAGTGGGGTTTTAACCTAGTGGGGTTTTGACCTAGTGGGGTTTTGTCCAGATCCCATAAGTCGTAATTGTGACTTTTTCTTTCCTGTGACTTTATTACCAGCCACCATAACTTAATTGTAACTTTTTTCCTGTGACTTTATTACTGGCCACCATAAATTAATCCTGACTTTTTTTCCTAGCCAAAATTGTGACTTTATTACTGTGATTTTATTACAAGTGTACAATGTTTTATATCCAGTCTTCAGGGCTTACCAGCTTCCCAATTGGTTTCACACTAAGTATTAAACTGATTGGTTGAGATTGATCATAACGGATTCATAAAACTGTACACGTTAATTAATATATGTACTGTATTGACAAATATATGAGTACATATTTTTTTGGCTTACAAGCGTTCATATATCTATCTATCTATCTATCTATCTATCTATCTATCTATCTATCTATCTATCTATCTATCTATCTATCTATCTCTTGTATTTATTTGTATTAGTCACATTTGTGCATAAGTCACACCCTGGTTGTTTCAGTTACACTCAAGTATAAAACAGTCTGGCTTAGACATATACAGGAATAGATATGGTATCTTTGTAAGATGGAATACAAGAGTACTGAGAGAGACAGATGATATATGTAGTGTATATATACATATATGTAGTGTATGTATATATACATGTCCTGTATATATATACAGGACGTGTCCCGTATTTGATAATTTTGTTCTCTGTCTTGTACTGACCTTTCAGAGACATCTCAAATGTCCTGTATTTAGTTCATTTTCAAATCTCGTAATAAAAATATATTTTTATTACCTTCTTACGGTTCTTAGTTGTCACTTTATAAGTAATTATGCTTTCTTTTTCATATTCTCTTGATGAAAATAACCTTGTAAAGACCTCGTTTGGTCCTACCTGAGATTCAAAATCGAATCTAGAAGTTCTCCCTAGTCATACAGCCTATTGTTCTCTCAAGGAGGAATGCAGATTTATGTGTTTTCCACTTAACTCTTAACCCTTTCTATGCCATGAAAAGTTGAAACAGATAAGGAGTGACCTACATTAACTTATCCATTGTTAGAGAGGTATATCTGTTTTCTAGCTGGTCTGCATTCTTACAAATATGAGCAGTTCCAAGCAGACCACTAGAGGTAACCAGACCAAAGGAGAGAGAAAGCTTTGCTGTGTGCAGTCAGCAGTTATGATGTTTCACTATAAAACTTCTCTCTCCTGTCTCTCACTTTCACTAGCACCATTCTAAAAAACATCACTCTGTCTATCTTTTTCTTGCTACTAGAACAAAAAGAACATTATACACTCTCATACAAGGAAAAATTAACTCTTGTTCATTTTGTACAAGCCTGCCCATTGTTGTTTGGTTATACAAAGTAACGATAAATAAAATATATGTTATCAACAACTTCAACCACTGTCCTTATTCTTTGAGGTCTGGCACAATGACATTCACATTGACTTTCTCTTCAACATCACACCCATTACATATTGGTAACCACTCCATTACAATCAGTAACCCCGGGTCTCCGATGTGAGCATGGATAACACCATTATAATTGGTGACCCCCAATGTGATTCACCATTACATTTGGTGACCCCCAACGTGATTCACCATTACATTTGGTGACCCAAATTCAAAATGGATTACTGCCTTCTGATGATACATTAGCTGCTACAACTTAAATGAAATGAGGAAACTAGTGTTGCTAGAAGTTTGTACAAAACTGATGTGTTTGCAACTTAATACTTCAATAAGGTGTGTTTTTACTACTTGCCATGGCCCACTTTTTCTTCGGACTTAAAAACTAATCCATCCATCCCAAAATGCCAAAACATAAGTGTAAATTTCATGATGAATATTCCAGCAAATGGACATTTATCAAACAAGGCAGAAGCTATTTTGAAGCAAACTGTACTGTATGAAATTTCACTTCTAGTATTGAACATGACAGGAAGTCTGATATCAAGCAACCTACAGAAACAGCAAAGCACAAAAGTAGTATTGCCTCTACTTCAAAAGAAGCTGGTAAAATAACAAACTTCTTGATCGAGAAAAACACAGATGAAGAAAGTAAAATAATTGCCGCAGAAGTTGCAATGACATTTCATACTGTCTGTCATCATCAGTCATTTAGTTCAAATGACTGTACGAATATACTACTACCAACAGTATTTCTTGATTCTAAAACTGCATGCAAATTTTCAAGTGCAGGACTAAATGTGCTGCAATAATAAAAAATGTGGCTCCATATACTATTGCAGAGATTGTTAAAGATATAAATAACTCTTCTTTTTATGGCATATCTATAGATGCAAGTAATCACAATGCTGAGAAAATTTTCCTGTTGATTGTGCAATGTTTTTCACATGAAATGGGTTTGCTAATAAAGTTATTGTGAGTAAGATCCTTTCTAAACGAGACCTCAGAAACAATAGAGCCTTGTTGAGTTAGGACTGGATGTGAAGAAATGTATAGCTTTTGGTGGAGTTAACACAAATACTAATTTTGGTGGACATTTGCACATAGGCACAAATAATGTCTATTCAAAATTTAAGGAAAGCATGAGTGAATCGATGGAAGGTGTTGGATGTCCAGCCCATATTCTGCACAATGCTGCTCATACTGTGGCCAGTATTCTTTCTGTTGATATTGAAGTAATTGTTGTTAAATTGTTTTCATACTTTAGTATTTATACTGTTCAATCTGAGAAGTTCTGCAAGTTTGTTGGTATGTAATATGCCTTGATTCTCTCACATTCTAAACTCTTTGGCTTTCTTTGATGAGAAAAGCACTGAAATCTTTTTTTTACTCTGAAGAAAAGGTCCTCCAAATTCTTGTAAGATTCTTCAATAATTCGCCGAGCAAAGCCTACTTATATCTTGTTCACAGTTTTGAATATGCATTTAGCAATAGGATTATGAAGATTGAAAAGAGAGAAAACAGCATTATTTAAGTGCTTGGCTGTTTAAAAGAAAGAATTAATGAAAAGTTTATTCCTCTCAGTGTGAAGGATTGTCTTAATAATGACAATGTCAAATCTGAAGAGAAAAAGAAATTTCTACTTGAAGTGGATAACTACTACAGCACTTGTCATGACAATCTTGAGAAATGGGTTTCGTTTTTTGAAAATTTTGATAATTTTACATGGATATTATTAGATACAGTTCCAGCATGAGAACATGTAGAATCATCTTGTCTAGTGTTAAAAAAACAAAGATATAAGAACTGACAATAACATTCTTTTCTGTCAGTGGTCAACATTTAAAAAAACTCTTTGCTAAAGAGATGCAGATCAAACCTGATGGATGGAAGACCAAACTGTGCCATGAAAGATGGTTTTTTTATCCTTCAGCAAATTGAATTTCAAGAGCAATACTGTGAGTTGTTAATTTTGTGCCAGTTCTTATTTAGCATACCAGTGCATAATGCTAAATGTTGAGCTTGTTTTCTCAATGATGAATGTTCAGTGAACTGAAGAACGAAATAAGATGATTGTGGCTACAGTAGAAACTATCTTACAATGCACATGGAACACTAACTGTCAATGTAAAGAATTTCAAAAGCATGTGTTAGAAAAAAGGCACGTGTTAACAAAAGCCAAATCAAAAGTGAAATTTAACTAAAGGTGAAGTTTAATTCTTGTTCGGTCTGTTAAGAAAATTTTGCATGTAAGTTTATCAGTTTTGTTTCTGTTCATGTTCTCCATATGAAACACAACTTTTTAGTCTATTTTCTGTATTCTTTGCATTAACTAATAATTTTCTAAATTATTTCCTTTGCATTTTTCTATTGTCTCTATTGAATAAGAATTTTGCAAGTATTTCACTTTCTCAGTATTTCTTTTAATTTTGTTTCTGAGTGAGAAATTACCAAATTTGAAAACTGATTATGATCAAATTATAGTTTGGTATGCCAAAAACAGAATTATTTTAAAAAATTACCATCTTTGGTGGATGTACAGCACTCATAAACCACACTCATCCTGCTGCTAACCCTTTCCTATTTTTCAAATAAAGGATCTTGTATGTCATACATATTCAAAGGTATAAAACCATTGGACTATTTGTTGACATGGAAAAGGACAACAACACTGCTTGTAAGTCAACAATTTTTTTGGAAGTATAGATGAAGACAAACCTATGCACATACATATACATTTGTATACAGGAACAACATAGGTTTTCTGGATTATTGATTTCTTTTTCTGAATCAGGGATGGTCACTTTAGTCAACACACTCTAAATTAAACAAATAATAAATTTACTTAATTAAGTGAAATTTAGTCACCTGTTCATATATGCAAACATACATACATGCATGCGTACACACACAAAACAAACTTCTTTCAGTTTTCATCTGCCAAATCCACTCACAAAGCTTTGGTCAGCCTGGTACTTTAGTTGAAGGCATTTGTCCAAGTTGTCATGTATTAGGATTGAACCTGAAATGGCATGATTGGGAAACAAACTTCTTGACCATACAGCCATACCTACATCTATATTCCAGGTTCTATTGGCTAAAGAAAAAGATCAAGATCAGTCAAGTATCCCCTCCCTATTATGTTGCACATCTTGCAAGTCCGTCGCTAGAGTTTGATGCCTGGGTGTGCTTCAGAATATTCTGGGTGGGTACTAATTTGTAATAAGTAAAGTAAATCTGAGGGTGCACCTTTGACTAGTGAGGGGACAGTGCCATCCAGTGCACCCCCTTAGCAACGGGTATGAGATCTTTTTTTTTTTTTTCATTTGAATATTTACTTGGCAGTTGAATTCCCTGTTTTAGATCCTAGTTGCAATTATATGATTTCTGATGGCGAGCAACATCCATACACTTTGCAGTGTATTAAAATCATTATTCATTATTTTAATCTCTAGCTGAAAAGGATAGTGTTCAGGTGAAAGGAGCCCTTGGAAAACCTCCAACAAATGATTATAAGGTAAGTTTTACAATTTCCTTTTGGTGGGTGTAGGGTGTTTAAGTACATTTCATATTTTGTTGTTGTTGTTGTTGTCAATTGGTGGAACACTAGACAAAATACTTTGCTTGACATCATCCTCATTATTATTGTTGTTGTTGTTCTTGCTAAGGCAGAGCGCTGGCAGAATCATTAGTGTATCAAACAAGATGCTTTGTGGCAGTTCTTCTGGCTCTTTGCTTCCTGAATTCAAATCCTGCTGAGGTTAACTTTGCCTTTCATACTCTCAGAGTTGATAAAATAAATATCATTTCGGATCTTTTTTAAAACGGGGGCCACATTTTTCATTAACGAAACACTTTGAAACTTGGAACACTGGTAGAATGTGTCATATAAAACATCTTTTTCTCTTAATCTTCTTAAAAAAAAAAGAAATCCATAAGTTATTCCATGTTAAAGTTGTCGTATTTCTGTAATTTCAACCAATCACTGACGTCCATTCAGCCGATATACATTAAGTGCCGACTACATAAACAAACGATTCTGAAACAATTAACCCTAACCCTAACCCTAGGGTTAGGGTTAGGGTTAAGGTTAGGGTTAAAGCAAATTTAAAATGAAAAAAGCAAATAA
>NC_068996.1:27577142-27611670 GCF_001194135.2 Octopus bimaculoides | reverse complement strand
TTTTACATGAAATAAATTCGAATACAAAAATATTTTTCTGTTCTATAACACAAAATAGATAAGTATACGAAGTTTGAAAGTCTTTCCGTACCAAAAACACTACGTAAAACATTAATGAAAAATGTGGCCCCCGTTTTAAAATAGATCCATCATTTCTTTTCTACTCTAGGTACAAGGCCTGAAATTTTGGGGCAGAGGGGGGGGGGCAGTCAATTAGATTGACTCTAGTATGCAACTGGTACTTAATTTATCGACCCCGAAAGGATGAAAGGCAAAGTTGACCTTGGCGGAATTTGAACTCAGAACATAAAAACAGACAAAATACTGCTAAGCATTTCGCCTGGCATGCTAACGTTTCTGCCAGCTTGCTACCTTAACCAATAATAATATCATTTGAGCACTAGATTTGGTGTTATCAACACAACCATCCGTCTTAAATTGCTGATTTTGTGCCAAAATTGGAAACCTTTATTATTATTACTTTTAAGGCAGCATGCTGGTAGAATAATTACAGAAACAGTAATTTAGGGTGGTGGATTGGAAAAATTGTTAGAATTTTCAAATAAAAACCTTGCTTTGCTTCTAACTTTTTATATTCTGAGTTCAGTTCCTGCTGGAGTCAACCTTGCTTTTCTTCCCTTCTGGATCAATAAAATAAAGCACCAATCAAGTACTAGGATCAATGGTATCAACTATCTTCAAAATTGTGCCATTATTATTATTTAGACGAACTTTCCTACCTTTTCGGACAAAACCTTTTGTAACCTTCGTCCTGTCTTTGTCCTTATATGTTTTTAATTGATATTAGCCCTTGTGGCCAATAAAACGAATTAATTATTATTATTATTTGTAGTAGTAGTAGTAGTAGTAGTAGTAGTAGTAGTAGTAGTAGTAGTAAGTAGTAGTAGTAGTATTAGTAGTAGTTGCAGCAGCAGCAGCAGTAGTAGCATTAACAGCAGCAGCAGCAAAAGCAGTAATAATAATAAAATTGCTTGGGTGTAATCATTAGCACCACAACAGTGTTTATAGCATTTGGATCGTTCCAGTAATGTCTTTTGGCTGTGTTAGCTGGCAGAACCATTACCATGCTGGACAAAATGCTTTGCAGCATTTCCTTCTGCTTTACATTATGAGTTCAAATGCCACTGAGGTCAATTTTGACTTTCATTCTTTTGGGGGTCAATAACCTAAGTACCATTTGAGAACTGGGGGGGGGTGTAATTGACTGACCACTCCCCCAAAATTTCAAGCTTTGTGCCTATTGCGGAAAGGATTATTGTTATTGGTCTTTTTCATTCCAAACTGCTAAGTTACAGGAATGTAAACAAACCAGCACCAGTGGTAGAGGACAAGACACAAATGCAAAAATGTGCATGCATACATACATACACATTCATGCATACATACATGATGTGCTTCCACACAGTTTCCATCTACCAAATTTACTCAAAGCATTGATCAACTTGGGACTATAGTAATAGACATTTTGCCCAAGGTGCTGTACAGTGGGACTGAACCTGAAACTACATGGTAGTAAAGTGAACCTTTTAACAATAAGGTCATGCCTGCACCTCCACACAGCCATGTCATACCACATGTGATACTCAGTTTCAGATATTGGCTATATTTCGGAATCATGGAACTGAGTAATCATATATGCTTTTGTATACATTTAGACCATTTCTCTAATCTGAGAGGTGTCAAAAATCTTTCCATATATGGAAATCCCTGAAAGGAGCTGCCTTTTCAGAGTGCTGCCTTCTGACCAAATCATTTGAAAAACAGTTTATAACTTTTTGATTTTTATGCATAGTAGAATTGAACTCAGAAACAAGGCAAATTTCTTAACTGGATGACTATGTTTTCATTTAAAGCTAAGAAGAAGCATAAAATTGTCAAGACTTCAAAGGATAAAGAAATATAAAAAGATTTTTAAAAAATCTTTGAAAGCTGATTTGCTCATTACTTTTCAGGTTACTGCCACATATGCTGATGGTTACCGTGTCACAGCTGTGACCTGTATTGGTGGACCACAGGCAGAAGAAAAAGCCAAAAAAACCACTGATGCCATCTTAAAAAGGTATGTTATTGTTTTATCTTTCAATGTTTTCTTGATCCCTAGATGAATGAATTAACAACATCATAGTCTGTTATTTATTCTGTACTGTGTCCATAATCAACTCACTTAACTTTCAACAGTCCAGTCTACCCAGTTGTTTGTAGGTACTACAGTGTGGTATAGTTCAAGGTATTTTGTCCATGACCAAGATGTGTAACTGTCAAATTCTGTAGTTCCTCTGTTCTATTTCCATACCTAAAGTAATCACACTGCTAGAAATATCAGCTATATTTCCCTCAGTTCACCCCTTCAGTATTAAAAACAGTGCGACATTGGATACTGTAGTCTTGGATATCCGCTATCTGCCAAAAAAAAAAAAAAAAGGATGGCTATTGTTTGAATGCCCATAGCCATCAACTTGGAGCTAAACAGTAATAATACTTTTTACGTTTATGCATTTGTTTTGCAAGATTCTTGAGGTGAAATCATGTGTTGAAACAGATATTGTTATTCTTGGGGATGGTTATATTTTTGCCAATCAAACATATGCACTATATATATATATATATATATATATATATATATATATTTGATCTTCACTTCAGTTTTATTATTATTTTAGTTTCTCTCTAAATGCTCTTTTGTCACACATTCTGTGACCTCTTCCTCAATTCTCTTCTTGCTCTGCTTACTACATTTTGTCTTTCTGTGGTATGTATCTTTATCTGCATGTGCATTTGTGTCTATATCTGTGTGTGTGTGTGTTTTGTGTTCCTCTATATGAGTTTATTTACTATACTGTTGATACACGCATCTTTTATTTATAAAGACACAAGATGCTGTTTAACATCTTGCCTGGCATGCTCATGATTCTGCTAACTTGCCACCTCTTTCTTACATTAATTATTAATCAGTGCCTTGTACTTTACTGTTAGATGCCGAAATATATTCAAACAGCTTAAACTTGGAGATTTTATCAGAGTCAACGTTGAAATTTTAGGATTTGAGTCAAAGAATGAAAATAAAGAGGTATATAAATTTTTTAATATTCATATATATATATATCTGCAGCTTCTGTCATTCTTCAATTCAGAAACAACTAAGTCTTGTACTGGTAGCTTAAAAAAGAGTCACTTAAAATAGAATTAATATCAAAAGGTGTAGGCAAACCTGTCTTTTGAAAATTCATGATTAAAGATTTCTAAATATTTTCTCGATAGGGTTGTTACTAACAGAGCCAATAGTTTGATGGAATCTTGACTGAAAGGTTGAAAGTTTGTATATTACCACAATCATTTCACTCTATATGTAAGTGTAAGTGAGTATAAAATGTACACTATAAACAGCACAATTACTGTAAAACTAATGAGTATAAGTAACAAACATAATTAAAAAAACAGGTGCCACGTAATTTAGAAATGTTGATATTAGTGATCTATTTCTCATGTCATTCCCCTCTGAAGTCATCATCTCTAACAACTTCAATGTACAGAAATCTTGGCTCTTCTCATACAAATGTTGTAGATGTATAAACTGAATCTTTTAGTGCTCTGATCTCTGCAATAGTATAATTATTCACATATATCTTTAATCAACACAGGCTCATATATACTTGTGGTCTTTTTAATCTCTAAACTTATCCTTTATCTAATTACAATTACTTCTTCTCCTATCAATTCAGTTGAACTCTGTGTAAACAAAGTCGTTCACTACACATCCACATACTGAACAACCTCTCTGCTTCCCCAACCCTACATCATACCTATTCAACCAACTTTCAGAGCTCTGTATTTTTATGCTAACTCATCCTGGCAGCAAATGCTTGACCTATACAAAATCATTAAGCAGATGACCAAAACTATCCACCTAGGCATGTCTCTTCATATCACTCATGCAACCAAAGTTCATGACTCACATTAATGACTCTCTTAAGTAGTTGCATTGGAGTAGTAGAGGCAAAGAAAGTATCACCTACAGCTATTAACTGAGTAGCTTTCACCTACCATCTCAAGTTTGGTGCAACTATTATCTATAAATCAAAAGACACCTTCATACATTCCATTGCTGCAAGCTCTTTTGTCTTAAATTGTTTTTGGTTCTTTTGGTTCCTTTTCAAAAAGATCTGTACCAACTTTGTAGCATCCCTCTATATATCACTCATCAACCCTGACTGTTCCATTAGTATAATTTTGGTGAAGAAGCTTCTATGTTTAACTACCCAAATTTTATCCAATTCCATAATGCTTGCATTTGGCAAAAATCTAGCAAAATCTTCTTTCTTCACCCATTTAGATCACCAGTCTCAAGACTGTCCCTTCATTTACCATCAACTCCAGTGATAGCTTTTATCCTTACCAAACTCTTTTATCTTTGTCTGTAGAAATCACTTAAAATTTCACTATATTTTCAATATATTTAAAAAAAATTTTATTATCAAAATATATTCTTTCTTCTTTTTTTTTCCAAAAAAACTCCCTGAACATCAGGAACCTCGCCAACTGGCTGTTTGGATGGCAGCACACCACCCTAAGAAACAAGCATTAGAGATATTGTCAAGAGAGATAGCACCTGCTGGGACAGGCATGGGTATGTTTCTTTCTTTATTGTTTATTCCTCTTTTTCATAGATTATTATGATTAGCTTAAGATTAAAATAAAGATTACCATTTGTTTCATAGACGAACTTTTATCACTAAAATCTGTCAAATGAGTCTGTGTGTTTGTTTGAGCTGCTAGAAATATCATCTTAAATTCTCTCAGATAAGATCCTGTCATCTTAAAAAAGAGAAGGACACCTTATGCATTGTGATGTTAATAGAATATTTTGATCATGTACATATGTACGTGCAGTTTAAGCTGAAGTTTTAGTGATAAACCAAACTGAGTACTCATAGTATATATGTATGTATGTACGTACGTATGTACTATGAGTACTCAGTTTGGTTTATCACTAAGACTTCAGCTTAAACTGCAAATGAAAAGTGTGGTATTGAGACTGTTTATCGAAGGTAGCTAGAAGTGGTTTCTCCTTAAGTAGGTGGATATGACTTAAAAAAAAGAAAATAAAAAAGCAAAACATTTGGCATTATTCAAAAAATGTTTTTCAAACAATGTCAAACGTTTTGCATTTTCATTTTCAGTCACTCCCCCCTCTCTCTCTCTCTCTCTTTATCTATCTATCTATCTATCTATCTATCTATCTATCTATCTATCTATATATATATATATATATATATATATATATATATATATATAGTTGAAATTTACAGAAAATCAAAAGACAAAGACAGGTGTATAAACAACAAGCGGGTGTATTAGTTTGATGCTCGGGAAGGTGAGAAAGTCTTTTATGCTTCGAGCCTATGCTCTTCAACAGAAAGGAACATGAGGAAATAAACAGAATAAAACAAAAAAAAAAAACTTGTGGATTTAGCAGTCAATCATGGCGACTGGTTGGACAAAAGCAGTTAGACAGGAGAGCTGGAAAGAAAGGAAGATAATAAAGTATTGGTGATCCCAAAACAAAGGTGCGCATGCATGTGTGTATGTGAGAGGGTGTGTGTGTGTGTGGATAGGGGCTGGTGACTTTACATGTGGATGTGTGTGTGTGTAAATGTGTGCGTCTGTAATGTATGGGTGTGTGGATGATGGTGTGGGTGCTGGGAAGTGGTCAGTGCTAGTGTGTGTGGAATGGTGTGGTGTGGAATGTGGGGATGAGGGTAGGGTGTGGATTTGGGGTGAGGATGTGGGGTGTATGCAGGAGTGGGATGTGTGGATGGAGGGGGTATCAATGAACGGGGAAAGTGAGTAGGAGTGAAGAGAGGAAGTGTCAGGGCAAGAGAGGAGAGATGGGTAAGAGTGAAGAGAGGAAGTAGGTGTCAGATGAAGAGAGAAGTGGAGGGGAGGATAGTTGAGCCCATGCGGCACAAAGGAGCAAAGAGAGAAGATTAATTGCTGTTCATGGTGAAGGTGGGAGTCTGGATGGTCCCTGTGCAAAGACAATCCAAACACAGACAGGTGTTGTAATGAATGATCGGGAGAGCAGAAATGGCATGAGACTAGGGTATCATTGCTGAGTCTAATGTCTTGGAGGTGCTTTGCAAACCAGTCAGCCAAGCAGCGTCTTGTTTGACCGATATACAGAGAAGGACAGAAAGAGCAGGAGATGCAGTAAATGATGTTGCTAGAAGTGCAGGTAAAGGAGTCAGTGATATGATAGTGATGATGATGGGTACCTGTGAGGATGGTGGTGTTGGAGAGGTAGGGGCAAGTGCAGCAGCATGGGCAGGAGCAAGCCAGGTTGGGAGGTGGGGTTAGGGAAAAAACTGTGGACCAGGAGGTTACATAGGTTGTGAGTTATATATACACATACACACATATATATATATATATTATAATTACATATGTACATACACACACATATCACGCCAACACACAAACGTCTTTATATATTATATACTCAATTATAACTAGTCACTTAAACTATCATGTTACTCACTTGGAACTTGAATATCTTTGGATATTCTATTATAAGGTGTCTATTAGAAGTGTGAGCAAGTATATATGTGTGTGTATGTGAATGTTTGTGAAAAAGCCAGAAAGGAGAAAGAGAAATCTAGAGAGAAAAGTGAGAAATATTGATTCTTTTATTTTCTTCTCTCAGCTCCAGGCTTAACAGCTATTGCCGGAGGAAGACCTAGGGTGTAAGTACTTTTAACTTGCTATTTTGTATGGAAATTTATTCTATCTATTTAATATCCATGTTGTGTTGTTTTTGTTTTCACATGTCACAGAGGACATGACAAAGGACAATACTGACTGGCAATATGCTGTAGTGCGACAACAGGCTTCTCCATCTATATCAAAATGCACCCTGACACAAGAAGTAGAGTTTAGATGAGATACACACACGCATGTGCACACACATGCACGAGATTATATATATATACTTATATATATATATTCAAACATCACTAAGTGTGACAAAGCACCTACATTTCTAGAAATAAGAGTTAAAATACTCTTAATGTTGTAAGAAGAGCACAAATATATACATATACTGACAGGGAAAGTAATTTCCCCATGACCGTTTCAAGGATCAATCAGACTAAGTTTACTTTTGTCTACACCATAGACTTCATCAGTGGTGACTGCTCAAACGGTTCATGGTTGGTTAATTCCGTCTGCCAGCATATATATATACTTACCTTTATAGTATAACATTGCACCTGGTTGCTTATATTCATTTATATATATGAGATTATTGAGATGGTTATTATGAAGGCTCAAAACATCATTAATTTGTTTTCTGAGAATACTTCAACTTTAGGATTTGGTTCTCCTTTATTATAGGTTGAATTCAAATTTATGCTGCTTATACTCAATTAAATGGGCTATACAAGAATTTGGAAGATTAATAGAGTTTTAGTATTGAGCTCTAATTGAAATGGTAATGTGTTGCACATTATAGTATATTGTAAAGTGTGTGATTATATATATGTGTGTGTGTGTGTGTGTGTATACAGGGTATATATAAATGTTCTTTACAACTTCCACAAATTATTATATTGTATATTCTGAATGTGTTGTGTGCAACTAATGAAATCCAGGTGGAAGTGTTCTGAGGTTTATTTGTTTACTTTCTCTTTGATGATCCCACCTCATTTCCTCATCACTCATAGCTCTCCATCTCTCCACCCTTCTCTAGGCTCATCAGTGAGAGGCTATATTTGGATACCTGCCACATAGCTTCACCCTATCATCCAGCACTCTCTCTTCATCTGTGAGCTATCTCTTATTGCCAACTAATGCCTACTTTGTCCCTTTATCCCATCATCAACTCTTAACCTTTGTTCACCTCTTCTATTGCCAATTATTCCTCTATTGACTCCACCACTAAATATCCCTATCTTTACCCATCATACTCTTGCCCTTTCTAACTTCTCATCCATTCTGATCTTTTCTTATATCTTAAACTCTTTTGTATCCCCTTCCTAAATTTACCTGAGAAAATATGTACTTCTAAGCCTTTGAGTACTTTCTGTACATATTTTCTTATCCACCACCCTGCCCCAACTACCTGTTTCTGGTATTCTCTTACTCCTCCCCTTGGTATACACACTTTTCGTTAATGAGTACTCTAATATTGGGGCCATGAGAAACTGTGTTCAGTACACATTGTAAAGTGACTGGCAATAGAAATGGCCTCTGACTATAGAAACCAAGCCAAATGACATTATTACTGGAAGCTCTGTTCCCAATAAGAAATGACTCAAACCATCGACAACCTTCCCAAGCTATTTCACCATGAAAGCACACATAAAATGATGATGGTGGTGATGATGAAGGGTTTGTTTTTGTCCCTTTCTATGTTATCTAGTCAATTATTAAATGAAAAGAATGGCTATTGTTTCTCTGAAAAACTAAAACCAACAGGTTAAAATGACTTACCAACCACACAAAGGAGTAGCAATAGGGTCCAAATCTCCCTCAAATCACACCTTATTGTCTTAAACAAGGAGAGAACATATTTGATAGCATCAGCTAACATTATCATCAAATGTCCATGTTCCATGCTGGCATGAGTTGGATGGTTTATATTGTGTAGTCACAATAGGAATACATTTGACCATAGCTTCTCTACATTATCAGAGTTCACTGCCAAATATTTTCTTTCTTGGCTATGGAGAGAGACTTGTGAATTTAACTTATTGTGGGGAGGGGAATCTGTAGTGATTTTATTCAGAAAGTGTGTCTCTATTCTTTTTCTAACCCTTTAGTATTCAAGTTACTCTCTCAAATGTAATACTTATTCACACATTGTTTTGAATAACGACTTATCTCATAACTTTGAGATTTCAATGATGTTATTTTTAGAATAACATTGCACTGTAGGTATGAGAGGCCAGATCTTGCTGATTTGAACATAAAACAGGTAGAATATTTTGGCAGGATATGGCCAGTTTAAATGCTAAAGAGTTAAATAATTTTTGGCAGTCAAGTCACATTCTGATTCTGGTTTACTGCTTTAAAAAGTAGGAATTCAGTTGACTCTGAAATCGTATGTATTAACCAAAACATCAAGTAGAATGACTAAGAAATTAAGGCAGTGGATGGTCACTTGATCATGTAGCCATGAGTTCAAACTTTTACTTCAACTATTGGGGTTGAGCCAACAACTGTAGACAAAGCAGGGCTAACAACTGTTGACAAAGCAGGGCTAACAACTGTTGACAGAAACTGGTTCTACAACTCCTATTTCAAAGTGGAGTAGTGAATAGTAACAAAAGGAGAATACATATATCCTAACAATATTTAAATATTTGATTAAAAAGAGAAAATACGTAAAAATCTGTTCCACCCAACAGAACGGAAATAAAATTTAAACAGTTAATGTGGAAATAGGTGGAGATGATAAACGTGATTTATCACTCATCGCATTTCTCTCGTTTACAGGTGCATTTGTATGTGTGTGTGTGTGTGTATGATGTCTATCTATCTATCTATATGTATGTATATATATATATATATATATATATATATATATAGAGAGAGAGAGAGAGAGAGAGAGAGAGAAAGACAGACAGACAGTATTCAATTGTCATTTGTTAAGGGAGTGAACTCTAATAAGCAATCAGAGTTATCGGTCAATGGAAACCCGCTGAAAGAGTAATAGGTGCCAACGAGATAGACTTTGTGTGATTGCAGCTAAATTACACATAAGAAAAGGGCGGTTTGGACAAAGCTGAAATGTCTTTGATCAGAGATCTGCTCAGTCAAGGTTTAAATGAGGTTAACGACACTGAAGGAGTCTCTATGGTGTATTTGGACCGGCTAGACATAACAGCTAAATGTTTTTACCAAAAGTTTTAGGGTTAGGTGGTGTGCACCCGATTTACAAGTTTCATAATCTTTATTTAAAAAATTTTAATGTATTCGAACATTTTATAATAAAAGAATAAAATAGTTAGTTATATGTTTGGGTTGTACCACTGACCCGTGTGCACAAATAGTAACTTGAAGGCATCAGGATTCATCATCCTCCACATAAATTCGTCGAGGTGTGATTCACAATTTTTAAAGTTGCATTTGCAATTCTTCCACATGTTCTCCCCAAGATTTGTATGAGCGCTTGTTTCAGGGTCACGAACATGTGTATAATTGTTTGGCAACAAAGATATTCCACTCACGCCTGGAATACCATATACAGCCCATTCATAGCTATGAATGATACTTCCGGCGAGAATGTACTTTTGAATGAGTGGCAAAAGTGTTTCACTCTTACGGTCATCTACCAAAACTATGAACCCTTTTTGGTATCAGAGTCAATTCCACCAAATATCCATCTTTGTTTTACTGCTCTTCCAACGTTATATTTTTGATTAATAACCAACGATTCATCTATTTGAATAATAACACCTGGTCCTCCAATTTGCAGATTATTTTTTAGCAGCCAATTCGAACAAATATTCCTGAAATACTGGAACCACTGTAAACAAGTATTGTTTGCAACGTTCAAAAATTTCTCTGTATTATCAACATAGCATCAACAATTCCTTCAACATAAATTTGCTATTAAAGAAAAAAACTTCCACTCCTTAGGAGTTTATGATTTGGACAACGATACTTTAGCCCATCTCTTGTGCTTGTATCAGCAATAAGTGTCATTACACGTCCACACAGCGTATATTTAAAATGCTTTGTGCGTAACACACCATGACTTTTGAAAAAAAATCCAACTTCTTCGGATCGTTTGCAGACTTCTACAAAGACCGCTTATGTGTTGTCACACTAGTTTTGGTAAAACTAGATTACCTCCCCTTTATATCGTTACGTAGATTGTCGGGACCTCTGTATTTAAGTAGTACCAATGCCCTTTCGACAAGAACGAAAAAAAAAAAGAGAGAGACGGAAAAACAAAGATAACCTGCCTGAAAGGACTTTGCTCGTATGTCCATATCGATTCAATCAGGGTCAACTTGGCGAAAATAATTAATAGGGGAGATAACCCGTATGTTGTTATTCGTGCCATGACTACGTTATTTTAAACATGCAGAGGGAATAAATAATATTTTTTTCTAATTGACAGTGAAAAAATTTGATACACTTTATTAATATCTTGCCGTCATAGTAGACCAAACAAAACCTTTAGTTTATACATACATGTATATTTCTGTATAATTATATAACTAACAAAAAAGGGCGTTCAATAATAAAAATAGTATATTATATGTTCATACATCTACGTATTTACGTATGGATATGCACGTAAAACTCACCCACACGTCTATACCTGTGTGTCTATATATATATTTGTTGTTTTCTTGTTCGCTTTTGTATCATCTATCTGTCCTGATGTTTTGTTGTCCTCTATTGCGTTTTTGTTCCTATTGCGTTTTTTATATTTATATATGTGTGTGCGCGCGCGTGAGATTGGTAGCTTCCCTACCACATGCTCCGCCCCTCCTTCGACAAGTGTCGTTGACCTCGGGCTGATCAAAACTTTGTGAGTGGATTTGACCGACAGAAACTAATAGTCGTGTCGTCAACATCATTTAACGTTTGTGTTCCCTGCTGGCAAGGGTTGGACAGTTTGACAAGGATCCAGTGTGTCAAGAACTACATTAAGCTCTGTTTTGCCCTTCCTATCGCCAACCACTTTATAGCGTGGATTATATATATGTAATTTTCACTAAGGGATAATTTTAGACATCTACGTGAAGACCCGTCCTCCACAGCAGAAGTGTTAATGCTGCTCCCCCTGCTGAAGGGGATTGGACTGCAAGAGCCCTGTGCCGGCGCCACGTAAAAAGCACCTGTCCAGGTGCCACATAAAAAGCACCTGTTCTGGCGTCACATAAAAGTGCCCATATTGGTGTCACATAAAAAGCACCCAGCATACTCTGTAAAGTGGTTGGTATTAAGAAGGGCATCCAGCCATAGAAATTAAACCAAATCAGACTGGAACGTGGTGCAGTGCTCCAGCTTGCTAGCTCTGATCAAACTATCCAACTCATGCCAGCATGGAGAACTGATGTAAAAGGATGTGTAAGGGATGCTTTGACGTTCCATTGGCACAGGTGCCAGTTACATGACACTAGTATCAACCATATTACTTCTATGATGCCCAGTGCTTGAATGGTAATTTTTACCTACCAGTTACATGATGCCAGCATTGGTCACAACTACGATTTCACTTGGCTTAATGGATCTTCTCAAGCATGGCATATCACCAAATGTTTCAGTCAGTAGTCATTGCCTCTGTGAGGCCCAACATTCGAAGATCATGCTTCACCACCTTGTCCCATGTCTTTCTGGGTGTGTATGTGTGTGTGTAAAGAGTATTGAATCTCCACAAGAATTCTGAAAGTTGGCAATATTTATAATTTTGAACATAAATTCTTTTTGGTGTGTGCATGCATATCTATATGTGTGTGCATACTTGTGCTTGTCCCCAACCACTGCTTTGCAACCAGTAGTAGTTTCTTTATGTCTCTGTAACATAGCAGTTTGGCAAAAGAGACTAATAGAATGAGAATTAGATTTTGAAAAAGTAAAAAAAAGTTGATTTGTTTGACTAAACCCATCAAAACAGTACTTCAGCTTAGATACAATCTAATGACAAACAAATCACCATATTCATTTTTATGTCTGTCCTTCATTGCTTGCATGCATTTGATGGATTCCCTCCATCAAAAATCTGTTACTTGCTGCATTCCTTTGATATCTCCTTTGTGTGATTACATATGTTTGTGTGTGTGTAATAAATAATATATAATATATGTATATATATATACACACACACACACACACATGTGCATATATGGGTACAAGACGTCACGGTGCAAATAACATGAAATACGCATTTGCACCATTGGTGACATCATGTACCAAGATATGCATGTTTATATATATATATATATATATATATATATATAATATGTGAAATTGAAATCGAGTTAAATTGGACACTAAACTCCACTTGCGAAGACCTGTTGAGGCAAGTGAAATCGAACTAAATTCGACGACTGGCACCCGTGCCAACGTTGTCTCCCTCATTGGACATGAAACTCAGCTTGCGAAGACTTATTGGGGCAAGCAAAAGCGAAATTGTGATGGCACCTGTGCCCAGCGTCGCCTTTCTGGCACTTGTGCCCATGGTATGTGTAAGGACTTTCGACTTTCGAGCGAGATCGTTGCCAGTGCCCCTGGACTGGCTCTTGTGCGGGTGGCACATAAAATACACCATTTTGAGCATGGCCGTTGCCAGTACCGCCTGACTGGCCTTTGTGCGGGTGGCACATAAAAGCACCCACAACACTCTCTGAGTGGTTGGCGTTAGGAAGGGCATTCAGCTGTAGAAACTCTACCAAATCAGATTGGAGCCTGGTGTAGCCATCTGGTCTCACCAGTCCTCAGTCAAATCGTCCAACCCATGCTAGCATGGAAAGCGGACGTTAAATGACGATGATGATTATTTATTATTTAATTGAATGCATCGCATCCATTTCCAAGTAAGTTGATATATATGATTGCAGCTTTAAAGCTACAATTATGCTGGGGCATCAATCTATCCTAGCCCTTTTTAAAGTTGGTTAGGTGAGATTTGAGTAAGAATAAGCTGCTGTTTCTAGAAAGTCAAGTAACCTATGTCTTGACTGAGAGAACAGTTGATCAAAGGCATTCCATCCATAATCACCAAAATAGTCAGATGTTAAATTGTGTTTTTAGAAAATTAGATTGAATGCCTCACACTATTTATTTAATTCTGTGAGTTCAAATCTCGCTGAGATTAACTTTGCCTTCTATCCTTTTAGAGTTGATAAAAGTGTACAAATCTAGGGTGGTAGATTTGTAGAACTGTCAGAGGGTCAGGAAAAAAAGATCTGACCTTTTGTGTTCTGGTGTCAATCTCTGTAATAACACTGACACCTTGTGTAAACATCAATGGTATAGTAAAGGGAGACTTGCATAAAAGAACAATAGCCAGTCTTCCTCAAAAAATCTTGCTCAGGACTACATACACATGTGTAGTCACATAGTCAACATTGATTGGAAGACCCTCTCAACTACTTTCTATAAAGATGTTAGTGTGTGATTTGGCTGCTATTTCCTGCAAATCATTTGACTACATAGATTCTCCCTTGTTAGCTTGTAGTATGCAATGTTATTCCAATTAGTGTCACTCATTAGTGGTAAACAAATTGTGACATATTCTGCCATGCTGGAGTACTTCTAGGTTATCATTAAACAAGTTAACCCCAGTCTTTGTCTATAAGTCTGTTGGTCTCTATGGCTAAACCACTAAGTTACAGAACACAAACAAACACTAGTTGCCAAGAAGTAGTGGGTGGGGGGAACAAACACCACGCATACACACTAATACACACACACACACACACACACACATTTACATCTGCCAAATTCACTCTCAAGTCATTGCCCAGGTGCCTCACAGTAGGGCTGAACTTGAAACCATGTGGTTGAGAAGTTCACTTCTTAACCTCACACCCATTCCTGTGTCTTCAATATTTAATTCATATTTATGTTTTATTTGATTTTCAGTTCACCTGTGCTGAAGCTATTTTCGTTCCTCTATCCAAAAGATGAACTTAAAGTAAGTTATAATTTCAAAATTTATCCCTTTCCCCTATTGTTTATATCCACTTTCTTCCTTCCTTCCTCCCCTCTCTCTCTCTCTTTCTCTCTCCCCCTCACTCCCTCTATTTCCCTTCCACTCACTCATTGACTTAATGCCACAAACCCAACTCAGGGCTCTCTCATGCTGAGTTCACTCTGCTGCAAGTATTCAGACTAGGACTTTGATACAAGAGTATTAAGAGATTTGTTTAGCCAATCTCAAATGACCTACAAAAGAAAAAAGAAAAAGAAAAAAGGTAAAAATATCATAGGTGTTGCTTTTCCTGCTTTGAATAAATCTCTGCATCCTTAAAAAATTCCATGCTTCCAGAAAATTTCCAACACTACTCCTGACATGCCTGTGCACCCTTTGTTCTTTATGACTCTTTTACTGTTCACTTTTCTGACTCTTTTTTGTGTTTTTCATCCTGTGTACTGTGCATTTACTTCAAGCTATCATTGTTTTTCTTTATTTGATTTACTGCTGCCATCTGTCTTCTTTTTTTGTACCCTTTTCCAACAAGTTGCAGTGCAGCTGAGCACTGCATACTATTAATTCATTATTTTATTATTATTATTATTCTTTCTTATTTTTTCTGACCAGGCTCCTGTGGTTTTATGGGTTTTTCTACGTGTAACCTTTCCTTTTTCGAAGCACCTCCCCCTTTGGGAGTTCTATTTATTTATTTATTTATTTATTTATCTATTTATTTGTTATATCTTTCTCCGTTTTCTTCCTCTGTTTAGACGAACTTTCCTACCTTTTCGGACAAAACCTTTTGTAACCTTCGTCCTGTCTTTGTCCTTACATGTTTTTAATTGATATTAGCCCTTGAGGCCAATAAAACGAATTAATTATCATTATTATTATTATTATTATTTTTATTATTATTATTATAAAAAATAGTTGTGTGGTTTTACTCTACATTAATATATACGAATCAGTCATGTATTTGGTGGAAGGGGAAATGAGAAATTCATTGGACATCGCTGGGAACTTTTACTTGTTTCAGTTATTATACTGTGGCTAGACTGGGGCACTTCTTTGAAGAACTTTTAGTCAAATGAATCAAGCCTAGTACTTATTTTCTTAAAGTCTGGTATTTATTCTATTGGTCTCATTTGCCAAACTGCTAAGTTACAAGGACATAAACACACCAACACCAGTTGTCAAGCAGTGGTGGTAGTGGTAGTGGGACAAACACAGACACAAAGATACACATATATAGATATGTCTATACATATATATGATGAGCTGCTTTCAGTTTCCATCTATCAAATCCACTCACAAAGCTTCTAGCTACTATATAACTCATGTGATGTGGCTGGGTAATGAATGCTGGATAAAAAATATTCTATTTGATGGCAGTGGAAAGAGTTTAAAGAAAAAGAAAAAGATTAAAGATGACAAGCTAAAGTGTGTAGCTCAAATTTGGGATTAAATGTTATGATACACTGCATGGGTAAGATGCATTTGTGCTAGTACTCCATACTAGCATGAAAACAAAACATTAAAACAACAACGACAATGATGACGATGATGACAGTGGTGGTAGCAGCAGTTGATACACTTTATTTGTAACAAAAATGCCAAAAAGCAATTGTTTCAGTACCCTTGTTGCTGTTGATGTGGTATTTCACTTCACAAGCAAGGTAGCACTGCATATCTTGAATATGTGCAGGGTTTTCTTTAGCTTTTGTTGGTAACTATTGTATTTAATAATATATTTCCTGCATAATGTTTATATCCTGGTATTTTAGTTATTACCATCCATCATCATTGCCATCACCATCACCACCAAAGCCACCAACACCACTGTCATTGTCAATAACATTACCACCGTCATTGTCAATAACATTACCATCATTATTGTTATTGTTATTATCATCAGCATCATTATCATTGTCATTATTCTTCTCATCAGCGTCGTCGTTGTCGTCATCATCATCATCATCATCATCATCATTATGATAAATGAGAAGATGGTGCACTCACATTAATTATTAGTGTGTCAGACAGAATGCTTAGTGGCAGTTCTTCTAGCTCTTTATGATTTGAGTTCAATCCCACTGATGTCAGCTTTGTCTTTCATTCTTTCCAAAGTCAATGATATAAAGTATTAGTCAAGGACTGGGGGCCAATGTAATCAGCTCATTCTCTTCCCCTAAAATTGCTGACCTTTGAAATCATTATTATTGAATGAGAGAGCAGTGCATGCCACCAAAGTGACACTGGAGTAAAACATACGAAGCCCAGTATATCCATCATGACTACCCGTCTGATAAGAGTATACCAGATGCATGCATCACGACCATATGTGCATGATATGGTGATCTTATATCAAGATAAATAGCGCATGACCTTGTAGGTGGGTCCCAGTTAGAATTTTCTCCAGGTCGAGTAGCCCATCCTGCTCAAAAGGTCCTTGAATAAGGATTGTTTAAGGATGATGAACAAAGCACCCATGTTACCAGAGGTGAATTATTTCAATCCCCCAAAGAATTCCTCTCGACACATGGCTATGATGCTACCCCTGTAATTCTGCTCGTGATCAGAGATGCACATATTGTCAGCTACTAAGGAACATGTTCAACTGGTTAAGGTCAAACAACTGACTAGAAAATCTGTGGTATTGAGCAGAATATTTGCTATCACTCATCTTTTACACTAAGGCAAAACATCATCATCATTGTTGTTTAACATCCGCTTTCCATGCTGGCATGGGTTGGACGGTTTGACTGAGAACTGGCAAGTCAGAAGGTTGTACCAGACTCCAATCTGATCTGGTAAAGTTTACCCTTCCAAATGTCAACCACTCCGAGAGTGTAGTGGGTGTTTTTTATGCGCCACCAACACGAGGGCCAGTTAGGCAGTACTGGCATCGACCACACTTGAATGGTGCTTTTTACGTGCCTCCAGCATGGGAGCCAGTCAGCAGCACAGGCATCCACTACGCTTGAATGGTGCTTTTTATGTGCCTCCAGCATGGGAGCCAGTCAGCAGCACAGGCATCGACCACGCTTGAATGGTGCTTTTTACATGCCTCCAGCATGGGAGTCAGTCAGCAGCACAGGCATCCACTACGCTTGAATGATGCTTTTTATGTGCCTCCAGCATGGGAGCCAGTCAGCAGCACAGGCATCGACCACGCTTAAATGGTGCTTTTTACGTGCCTCTGGCATGGGACCAGTCAGGCAGCACTGGCATCAACCATGCTTGAATGGTGATTTTTATGTGCCACCGGCACAAGTACCAGTCAGGCAGTACTGGAATTGGCCATGACAATGACTTCACTTGACTCAACAGGTCTTTGCAAGCACAGTTTATTGCCCAATGATTGAAGGGTACCATGATAACACTTCCAATTAGTTAAGATCGAGATCCATGAGAGCCACAGCCTGGTACTGTATCAGGGCATTGAGAGCCACTGCCTGTAGCAGCAGGGCATGGTATTGCATCAGAATTAGAGCTCAAAAGACTCGGAGAAGTAAAACAATCTGGAAAAGAAGACTATGGAAGCTCAAAGACCCAGGGAACAGACAAAAATTTAGAGATTTACTAATGGAAGTTTCTGATGAAAGAGAGGAAGAGTTGAGGACATATAACTTAGAGGTCGACTTTGTCTTTCATCCTTTTGAGGTCAATAAATTAAGTACCAGTGAAACACTAGGGTTGATGAAATCGACTTATCCTCCTACCCCAAAATTGCTGCCCATTATTATTATTTTTATTATTATTATTATTATAGCAGTGAACTGGCAGAATCGTTAGCACCCTGGGCAAAATGCTTTGTGGTATTTTAATCTGCCATTATGTTCTGAGTTCAAATTCCGCAGAGGTTGACTTTGCTTTTCATTCTTTCGAGGTCGATGTAATTGACTTAATCCCTTTGTCTGTCCTTGTTTGTCCCCTCTATGTTTAGCTCCCCTGTGGGTAATAAAGAAATAAATTATTATTATTTTTATTATTATTATTGTTGTTATTATTAGGTACAAATTTATATGAATGGTGAACTGAAAGAAAGCTACCAACCTTCTGAATATTCACCAACTTTGAAAGAAAATGTCTCTGAAAGCTCTGCAAACAGTGAAGAGTCTAACTTGCCAACTGGTAATTGTGAATTCTACTTAAAAGATTTGGCCTATACACGCAGCGGGGATAAAGGAAACTCAGCTAATATTGGTAAATATATACTTGTATATTTGGGTTTAATTTTTTAAAACTGTTTGTGTCACTGAATCTGCTAAGAAATAACAGCCAAATCCTCTCAAATTGCATCTTAATATCTTGAATAAGGAAATGATTTTTATTTCTTTTTGGAAATTGATGAAATAACTAAATGCTTATAATTTAAAGAGAATTCATTTAGAAATTAAGAACAATTACCATACAATAAAAATACAACAAAGTTGATGACACTGCAATGCAATAAGAAAAAAGAGAATAGAAATAAATAACACTCTACTGCTTTCTATCTGCAACATCTGACAGGCTTACTACAGTGGCAGGAGGTAAAAATTATTGTTACAATTTTATATTAGATAAGATAATGTAGTTCTAGATATTTCAAAAAGACAGTCACAGCTGGAAGAATTCCTTTGATCATAGTTCTGCTTCACCAGACTTGGCCCGTAGATAAACAACTTTGTTTTTTCTTTATGTGTATGTATGTGTGTGTTTCACTCAGCACTTGTCATTAGTTCACACCATAATCCAAACTAGAGCAGTTATCTTTCTTGCAAGTTAGCTACTGTTTTTAATACTTAACTGTTCTCTCAGCGTTCAGATGACAAAATAAACCAATGCAAAACAAATACATCTAATCTCAATTAAAACAATCAAGCAACCATTAAAACATATTAAACTGTTAATGAGGAAATTTAGAGCTTCTCTATATTGTTGCTGTTGTTGTTCAGCTCCACATCAACATTATTCAACAAAATGACTGTCGTGTTTTTTTTTTTTTTTTGCAAATAGTGTATCTTGGATTGCATTATCCAATGTGTCTTTTTTTTTTAAACCATAGGGTAGGCAGTTTAGTCACTATTTCTAGCCAGTTGAACTATCACTACTACTTATTGGTTTCTTCAATGGCTTGAGGTAATCCATGTAGTTACTACATGTAATATATAGAATGACCTCACTTGACCAAACTCTTCCTTGTGGACAGATTAAAACTCCGATGAGAAAATATAGTCATCACAAACATTTGGAACAAGCTGAATATTTAGTTGTGAAGTGATGATGTCTTACTAGTTTACTATCTTACAGTAACAAAAGAAAAATGTACACTCATACACACAAAACACCCAGTTATACCTAGAAGAAATTTTTAAAAAATCAATTATTGAAGG
The DNA here is from genome assembly GCF_001194135.2 of Octopus bimaculoides. NCBI lineage: Eukaryota > Metazoa > Mollusca > Cephalopoda > Octopoda > Octopodidae > Octopus > Octopus bimaculoides. The sequence goes on along the minus strand of NC_068996.1, from coordinate 27,591,618 downwards.
AGAAGTTTAGAAAAACTTATGGAAAAATCAAATATGTCAAAAGTTCTGAAATGTTCTAATCCTGAAGACTGATATTTTAACATTGAACAAAAGATGAATGTCTTTCATTATGGTGAAATGGTTGTATGTTAAGGATATGTATTTATCAGGAGAGATTTTCTGTGACTGTAAAGGTTTATCATTTCCAGTGATCTTCAAGGACCTAGTTGTATATTGTTTATGTTTAGTGGAAATGAATGTGATAGCATTTTCTTGATTTGTGTTTTGATTGTTTCAATATCCTGTTGAGGGAAATAGGATTAGCACAACTTTGTGAGAGGATATCTTGAGCCTGTGTACAAAAATGATTATAATAAAAAGAAAGTCAGACTGTAAGTTTGATGACGATGATGGCTATGTTGATAATTGCTATGATAATGATGGCTGTGTAGTGGTGGTGATGATAACAACGAGGAGATGAAATAAAGTGGGTAGCCAAATATTAATTTTTTTAATATTTGTGTCACCATGACCTATATACGAAAAATGTTGAATATTTCCTCGGTAAATTTTTTAAAACCTTTTTAAAAATCATTTATAAATCATTATCATTTTCCTAATCTTCGTCATCATCATCATCATTATCATTGTCTTCGTCATCATCTTTGCTGCTTTCCATACTAGCATTGCTGGTGTGTTTGCAGAAGAAAATCACAGACTTTGACTGATTTTAATGTTCTTGTTTTGTTTATATATATATATATATATATATATATTTCGTATTTACTTATTAGACTGTGGACATGCTGGGGCACTACCTTTAAGAATTTTTAATCAAATGTATTGACCCCAGTACTTATTTTTAAAGCCTGGTACTTTTCTATCAAGATATTTTGCTGAACCCCTAAGTGACTGGGTTGTACACACACCTGCACTGGTGGTGGACAAACACAGACACGCACTCATAGATATGTATATACATATATACAACAGGCTACTCTCAGTTTCTGTCTACCAGATCCACTCACAAGGCTTTGGTCTGACCAGGCTATAGTAGAAGACATTTGCCCAAGGTGTTATGCAATCGGACTGAACCTGGAACGATGTAGGTGGGAAGCAAACTTCTTACCACACAGCCATATATATATATATATATATATATACACACATACACACACTCACACACACACACACACATATATATATATATATATATATATATATACAATTAAATTATTGCAATTTTCCTGTGACTAATTTTGTCTGGTAAAAATTGTGACTTTTTTTCTCATTTTATTTCTGCATTCTCTTGTCTGTGACCAGTTTTTGAGATCTAACTTCACTATTTCTTCTCAAATCTTCAGTGTTCTGTGGAGCAAACAAACACTTGATGATTTACAGGCATGATCCATTTCTCATCTCCTGAAATATAAGTTTGTGTCATACAGTTCAGTAGTGTAACAAAGGTTCTTACTGCCTGGGAGCGAAGACTTTTCTAGTGTTCATATCCAGAACTCTTTTTGCCTAATAAGCTTGGAAGGCCTGAAGAAATTTGTTGCCTCTTCACAGCCATTTTTAAGGATGACTGACCTTCCTTGCCAACCCTCCTCTTCTACTTTCCTGACTCACACTCTGTTAACTTATGGGTGTACTTCATTATTTTGTTAATCCTATTGTGACTGTATTTGTGACTGTACTAAAATGCATTGCTTCTAAAATGTCTGGCCATGGGAGAAATATTATTTCGCTGGGAAACAAGTGAGGGTCACCAACGGAAAGGGCATCCACCCATAAAAATATACTACCTCAACAAATTCTGTCCAACCCACACAAGTATGAAAAAGTGGATGTTAAATTAACAATAATGAGAAATGAATGACATAGATATAACCAAAGCTTGAGGTTGACCAAAATTGATGACCTGTGTGCCTATGAGAATCCAGTCAGTGCACATTGTAAGAAATTATAGTTGGTTGAAGTCCATTTGTAAGTAACTTAACTTTGTCATGTCAAACAAGACTGATGGTTTGGTTGGTGTCATTTGCTACAACTTACTTTTCCCAAAAGTTCTCAAGGGTGTGAGACTACTGGTACGTGAGACTACTGGTACGTGAGACTACTGGTACGTGAGACTACTGGTACGTGAGACTACTGGTACGTGAGACTACTGGTACGTGAGACTACTGGTACGTGACATGGGAAAGCAAGACTTTGATAGATTTGGCTGTGTGAAAACCATACTTGAGTAACTGGAGCGAGAGATTCACAGTGATGGAGGAAGTGACTGGTGACTGTTTCCTTCATTTTGAGATGTTGGGTGGGTGTGAAGGTGACAGATTGGTTGCTGGCCATCTATCCTTTTTTAGAAAGGATAGATGTTGTAGTTTGGTTATATATGTTGGAATATATCCATGTAGAAAGACAACAAACTGAATAGTTTGTTGAGAATAGAAGCTGTCTATTGAATGCCCTGTTTCAGGTTGGACACTGCCAGAACGGGATTGGTTTATCTTGACAGGCTGAAGTAATAAGAGGAGTTTTGTTTATTATTATCTGTCATAGTTTGGAGTCACTTCCTGTGAAAGACCTCAGTGTTTGTACACCTGACCATCACCACAACCACTGTCACCATCAATACCATGACCACCTCAACTACCAAAACTATCACTACTACTGCAGCTGTTGCTGTTACCATCAAAATGGTGATGATGACGACCACTACCACCACCGTTGACATCATTTTCATAATTGTCATCATCATCATCACTACTACCAGGTTGTTATCTGGTTATTTTCAATTCTACTTCTCTAATCTCAGATATAAAATATAAATCTTTCTTTTTTTTCCTGTTTAGGAGTTATTGCCCGCCATCCTTCATATCTGCCGTACCTAAGAGCTGCACTTACTGAATCTGCTGTAGAAAAATATTTCAGTTCTTTGTTTGAAGATGATGATGATGGGAAAAGAGTAACAAGGTATGTATCGATAGTTATAGATATCATAACTAATAATCCAGCCTTTTTGTTTCACAGAAATGCATTTGTAGATTTCAAATATGTATATTTCACATTGTAAGCCAGTGAGTTGGTAGAATTGTTACCACAGCAGACAAAATGCTTAGCAGAATTTCGTCTAGCTTATAAAGGCGGCGAGCTGGCAGAAACGTTAGCACGCCGGACGAAATGCTTAGCGGTATCTCGTCTGTCTTTACATTCTGATTTCAAATTCCACCGAGGTCGACTTTGCCTTTCATCCTTTCGGAGTCGATAAATTAAATACCAGTTACGCACTGGGGATTGATGTAATCAACTTAATCCCTTTGTCTGTCCTTGTTTGTCCCCTCTATGTTTAACCCGTTGTGGGCAATAAAGAAATAAGAATTTCTTCTAGCTCTTTACATTCTGTGTTCAAATCCTACTGAGTTTAACTTTTATCCTTTCAGGATCAATAAAATAAAGTACCTGTCAAATACTGGGGTTGATGTAATTGACTTTAACCCTCCCCTGAACATTGCTGGCCTTGAAGCCTCCAATGTGCTGTCCTGTTCTCAGTCATTTTACATAGCTTGGAAACCAGATATCTGGTCATATAAGGCATAGAACTCAAGAAAAATTTTAAAAAAATATATTTGGCATTGGGTATGGTATCCAGTAGTAGAAACCATGCTAGAAAGAGCAAGGTATATTCCTTGGCCCAACTAAGAGAGCAGTAACTCCAAGTAAGAACCAACTTGCATTGAAACATGTTCAACACAGCATGTAAAAGCAAGCATAAAATAATAATGACAATATATATGTGTGTGTGTTGATCATATACATACAGGGTATTTGGCTAAATTTGATAGTTTGCTTAAAAGGAAAAGAAAACACAATATCCCATCCAAAAATGAAAAATATCAATTAGATTATGGATGGGAGATGACAGTTTATTCAAATTAGCTGCCCTCACCTCCCACCACAGCCTTCAGGCACCTCCACATCCAGCATGAATCTTTTCCAATATTCAGATGGCTTCCAGTCTTCCATATCAGCTGACATTTTCTCAGCTACAATTCTAATTTTTGTGCTCTCTAGTGCCATCAACATTATTCTCCAATACATCAAGCTGTTCTTGAAAAAAAAGGTGACATTTTTATGTCACCTTTTATGTCATCAACTTTATCCCAAAACACCGTGTGTGTGTGTATTTATTTGATGACTGGCACCTGTGCCAGTGGAGCACTAACAGCACTGTCCGAGCGTGATCATTGCCAGAGCAGCTGTCTGGCTTCTGTGCTAGTGGCCTGTATATAGCACCATTTGAATGTGATCCTTACCAGCGTCACCTTACTGGCACTTGTGCCGGTGGCACGTTAGAAAATCATTTGAGCAAGGTCGAGCGAGGTCGTTATCAGTGCCGCTGGACTGGCTCCTGTGCAGGTGGCACATAAAATACACCATTTCGAGCGTGGCCGTTGCCAGTACCACCTGACTGGCCTTCGTGCCGGTGGCATGTAAAAGCACCCACTACACTCTCGGAGTGGTTGGCGTTATGAAGGGCATCCAGCTGTAGAAACTCTGCCAAATCAGATTGGAGCCTGGTGTAGCCATCTGGTTGACCAGTCCTCAGTCAAATCGTCCAACCCATGCTAGCATGGAAAGCGGACGTTAAATGATGATGATAATGATGATGAAACCATTGGTTGCCTTGTTAACCCACAAATAAAAAAGTATGCATACATAGATACATACATACATGCATATATGTATGTATCTATCATCATCATCATCATTTAACATTCATGTTCCATGCTAGAATGAGTTGGACAGTTTGAGCCCAAGGACTGCATCATGTTTTATTGTCTGCTTTGGCATGGTTTGTATGGCTGGATGCCCATCCTAATGCCAACCACTCTACAGTGTGTATTGGATGCTTTTTTCATGCTACTGGCACTATTAAGGTTTTCACATAGCTTGCTAGTCTACAAATGCAAAGAGCGGGGTACTAGAGATTAAGATATAAGGGAAGAGATTGGGGAAGCACAGTTGTAGAGGAGCTACATGTCTGTTCATGTTTAGGAGAAAGAGTGAGAATGATCTGGTAGTATTTCCAAAGAGATAGGGACAATGAAATGTCCAAGTGGCACCTCAGGTAGGAGTAGTTGTAGTTGGTGAAGGTTTGCAAGACTGTATGGGAGCAAGAGATAAGGGAAAAGGGAGAGAGGAAAGTAGTTTGAAGGTGGAGGGTGCACCAGTTGGGGACACTAGAAGGATGCTAGCAGTGGGGTAGTAATGTTGATATCACTGACAAGGGGGGAAGAGATATGGCATGTTTAGGTAGGCTGCAGAAGCAGAGTAGAAAGCTAGGCGGGTATAGTATGAGGAAACAAGATGGACACTGTAACATGTGGGTGTAGAGAACAATAGCTAACATGTGAGATAGTTCTGGACAGCAAGGGAGAAAAACAGTATTGGGAATGGAGATTGAGCTGCAATGGGGGAGATGGGTGGGGTGGGAGCGATGCAAGGAGGGTATTACTTGATTGAGGTGTTCACACACACACAGAGCACCCAGTACACTCTGTTAAGTGGTTAACATTAGGAAGGACATCCAGCCATAGAAAATATGCCAATTGGAGACACACAGTTGGAATCTGGACAGCTCCCTGTTAGCCAGCTCCATGTCAAATCATCCAGCCCATGCCAGCATGGAGAGCGGATGTTAAATGATGATGACGACGATACATACACAGACACACATACACACAATATATACCCATACAGTGCTTCCAGAAATCAGTTTCACTGCAATGGGTGGATTTTGATGAAAACCTTGCATTGCGAGGTATCCTGGTCTCTTCTCATTTCCTCATATTTATAATATAAATTGGACATGGGGGCGATCATTGTATTCTTTCTTGTCTTGAGGTTCAAAGCCAAACGGCTGGGTGGATTTGCATAAAAAATGGCACACATGTAGAGACGGGTGCATAGATTGGAATGTGGTTTGTATTTTTTTCCTAGCCCCTATACATACTGAGAAAATCACTTAAAACTTTTTCTAATGGAATTCCCGTTTGTTCCGCTATTAAAACAACCAGTTGCTCACACAGCCAGCATATACCATTTCGCTAGCAACAAGGGGAGTACAGGATGATAGTCAGCCAAAACGTTTGCTATGCTGTCTCTCTTCTTTCACCTCTTTGTGGGCTTAATAATCTTAATCATTAGTTACAGTTTCTCATTCAAACTACATAATAGGCAGAATTGTTGGATTAAGACAGTAGGGTGTTTTGAGGGAGATTTGGCTACCAGGTCTAGCTACCATGTAGAGGTCTGAACTTAATTTTCATTCACATTTTTGCATTTGAAAAATTTAACATAATCTTTTCCATAAATCAACTATCATAAACATATACACACGCACAAGCACGCACACACACACACACACACGTCCATTTCATATATCTTTCAATTTCTGCTCTCTGAAAATAAAATTTTTTACGGATACAATTGCATACAAAAATAGGGATTAATGTATAATTTCTTTCTATGTTCATAATTAAATCAATGTTTTAATGATTAGACAGAGGTCCAATAGAATAGCTCTCAGAAATAGACTACGTACAAATTCCTTCTTCACAACTCCTTTCTTCACAACTCCTGAAACTATTTTCTGACAAGGGGGTGGGGTGGAGTCAGGAAATTTTCATACAGCTGGAGGCTCCAATCGAAACAGGGGACCTGAAATGATAAGGTTGAGAAACGCTGTTATAGATTATGCCTAACCAAAAACGATCACAGCCACATCATCCAAACAGATCAGGTGAAACCGAGCTTAGCTGCTAGTATATATATATATCATCATCATCATCATATATATATATATATAATTGAAATTTACAGAAAAGCAAAAGATGAAGACAGGTGTATAAACAACAAGCAGGTGTATTAGTTTGATGCTTGGGAATGTTTCAAGCCTACGCTCTTCAACAGAAAGGAATAAGAGAAAATAAGCAGAGGGATAATAAAAAAAATTGTAGATTTAGTGGTCAATCATGGCGACTGGTTGGAGATAGGTAGTTGGACAGGAGGGCTAGGAAAAAGGGGAGATAATAAAGTACTGGTGATCCAAAAACGAATGTGCGCATGCGTGTGTGTATGTGTGTGCGTTTAGATAGGCGCTGATGCCTTTGACATGTGGATGTGTACATGTGTGTGTCTGTAAAGTGTGGATGTGTGGATATTATGGGTGCTAGGAAGTGGTCAGTGCTAGTGTGGGCAGAGTGGTGTGATGTGGTGTAGTGTAGGGAGTGAGGGTGTGGGTGGGGTAGGGGTGGGATGTGGATGGAGGGGAATATCAATGAAGGGAGAAGGTGGGTAGGAGTGAAGAGAGGAAGTAGGTGTCGGATGAAGAGAGGAGAGGAGGAGAGTTGAGCCCATGTGGGGCAAAGGAGCAAAGTGAGTAAATTCCTGTTCACAGTGAAGGCAAGAGTTTGGATGGCCCCTGTGCAAAGACAATCCAAACACAGACAGCTGTTGTAATGAATGAGCGGTAGAGTGGAAATGGCACAAGGCCAAGGTGTCCTTGCTGAGTCTAATGTCTTGGAGGTGCTCCACAAACAGGTCAGCCAAGTGGCGTCCCGTTTGACCAATGTACAGAGAAAGAAAGAAAGAGCAGGAGATGTAGTAAATGACGTTGCTTGAAGTGCAGGTAAAGGAGTCAGTGATATGATAGCGACAGTGAGTTTATGTATTTGTTTTGCAAGTTTCTTGATATGAAACCATGTGTTGAAACAGATTGTTATATTTGGGGAGGGTCATCTTTTGCCAATTAAACACATACACTATTTATTTGATTTTCACTTTAGTTTCATCCATATTTTTTCTAGGAATAAAAAGTAAAGTGAAGATCAAATAATCAGTGTGTGTGTTTAAATGGCAAAAAATGACCGTTCCCAAGCATAACAATATGTGTGTGTGTGTGTATATATATATATATATGATAACTATATTTTTTTAGGTATGATGTGCCTGGGATAAATGCAATGAATTTTGTTCTTCATAACTGTCTTGGAGGTGGTGGCATTGCATCACTTCGAAGTGATCCTCAGGTACGTTTCTTTTTTTCTTTACTTTATTAACTCTTTCATATCTAACTATTTTTCATGTTGTTATGATGAGATAATTTTATTGTTTCCAAAAATTCGAAAATTGTATTATATTGCTGTAAAAATTATTAGTTTTTCTTAAACAACTAAATACTATTTAGCACCAGATCTATCCTGATCCAGCAAACTTATAATGAAAGTTATTCCGTTGATGATCTTTGCATTTTTTTGCTGTTTTGTTATTTATGTCCAGGTCAACCCTGTTCAATAAAGCCTACATTCTGTGATTACAAGCATCCCAACTATGAACATCTAGTCTTTTTCCAAGTATTATGTATCATGTGGTTTATTGTTTGTTTTCATCATCATCATCATGTTAACTTTTCTATACCTACATAGATCAGACAGAGTTTATTGAGGTAGATTTCCCATAGCCTGATGCCTTTCTTGTAGTTAACTCTTAGCTGTTTCCAAGCAAGGTAATATTTCCTCATAGCCCAGTATGTTTTTGCATACTATTAGAAATGAATAACATTCATTTACGACAATCAGGCGATGTCAAGACAAGGAGACACTCACATACATACATATGTATTTATATATATATATATATATATATATATACACATACACACACATATTTCTCCTCAGAAATACCCCTTATTCAGTCTCACTTTCTCTTTCTTAAATGTGAGTGGCCATGTAGCTCCTCTACAGCAAGAATCTTCTCTACTCCAACATCTTGTTTCATACCTTAACCCCCATCTAACATATAGAAACATCATCCTTTTTCCCTGGATTGTGAGCTGCATGGTGACCTCAATAGTGGCAATGGTACAAGAAAGGCACCAGTCAGGTGGTTAGCCTTTTGAAGGGAATCTTGTTATAGAAACAATGCCAAGGCAGACACTAGAGTATGATGTAGACCTGGACTTGTTAGATCTTTGTCAAACTGCCCCACCCATGCCAGGAAAGGAAGATGGACATTAAACGATGATGATGATGATATATATATATATATATATATATATATATATATATATATATATATATATATATATATATATATATCATCATCATCATCATCGTTTAACGTCCGCTTTCCATGCTGGCATGGGTTGGACGATTTGACTGAGGACTGGTGAAACCGGATGGCAACACCGTACATATATATACATATATATATATATATATACATATATATATATATATATCATGTGTAGGTTATTATGCAAAGTTCTATTTTTCTTTGGTTATGGCTTCCTCATCCTCTTCCTTCCTTCCATGCTTCTCTCCCTCTCTCTTTCACACACACACACACACAAATGCAAATAGGCCATGGCTAGATCTAGTGAAATATGGACTCTGCCAAATATTTGTGTCCAGGTCATAATGATAGCCCTATAACTCAATCAAGAGTTGAGGGTTTGAAGCAAGGTAAGACTAGCATTTTGTGTGGGGTGAAAAGGAACTTACCACTGATGAATTAACTTTGAGATTCATGAAAGAAAATAAATAAAAGTCATTATATATTTGCTTGTGATATAATTAATTGCATAATTAATTAACCTAGTTTCTATGTGCTTGATTTGAAAAGGATTCTGTAAAGTTTGTTTTCTTTTTAATTATAGGGCAAAGCATTGGGTCAACACTTACTAAACTTCAAGATTACCAATGTTCCAGATCTTCTATCAAAAATTTTTTGAAAAATAAGAACAACGAATATAAAGAATTAAAAATGAAGAAATAATTTTTATTGATTTTACAAAATATAATTATATATATATATATATAGCTTGAATACAGTATTTTTACATCATGTTTTGATTTACTGTTTTACTTTTATTGACTTATTTTTCCAATTGCAACTGAAGAAATATGATCGACAGGGTGCATAGCTCAGAGACCAGAGAGTGTCTCTAGGCTGAGCTTCTACTTCACCACAATTCTGCTACCATGAACATGTGATTAGAATGTCACAAGAAAGAATTACAAGATGGATTCTTCAAACCAGGCCAAATGAAAAGAGACCTAAAGGCAGATCAATAACATGATGGTTAGATAATATCCAGTTTCAGTTGGTTATGCTTGGGAATCCACCCAGAAAGTGTAGTAACAGCTGTTGCTTCTAATAGGATACTATCGTCATGACCCTCCCAAGAAGTGGAGTGGAGTCATTTTTAAATAGGTATAAGGAATAGCTTTTCTAAAAAAAAAAAATCAAAGTGACCTTCAAGACTACTTCTTGTTTTGATGTGTGAAGATATGTTGCTTTGTGGTTCGGACATTGGGTTTGCAATTATCAGGCCATGGGTTGAATTCTAAGGCTGGCAGCACATTGTGTCCTTGAGTAAAGCTCTTCATTTCATGTTTCTTTAGTCCACTCAGAGGAAAATTAATGACAGCTAGGGGAGTGGGGTTAACCTTGCAATGGACTGGCATCCCATTTGTCTTGCTCTCTCAGTCACTTAAAAACTTCAGAAGCCAAAATAAGCTCTGGCTTAATAAGCACCTGTAGGCTCGAGAAAGACTGTCATTTGTTTTAATCCTTTTGATATCAACCTGCTGGAGACCACTCCTGGTTCTAAGATACAAACTTCATGTTTTAAAGTGATATAACTTGAGTTCCATGTTAATTTATATTCCAAACCAGCTTAATAATGACAAAGTTATTTTACTAAACTCTTTATTATTTTCAAAATCCCTTGAAACAATGACAGAATATTTCAACAGAAATATAGCAACAAAACAGTTATTGGACTTGGAGTGTGGCAACAAAAGTCAACCCTGTTAAGATTTGAACTCAAAACAGAATTACACCTAAACACTTTATATAAGCAACTATGTCAATTCATCATCTTTTAACATTGTAAAACTATGATTATATGCTCATGTACAACATTTGTAATTTTATCATTGTTACTTTAAGTTCAGTGAAGTTTGTTTCGATGATGTCAAATAAGACTGAAACATGTTAATAGTTGTCTCCCATACTTACCGAAATAATCTCTATATGATAATAGCTAATATACACTGTATAGAGAGAATGGGACAGAGAGTAAAAGAGAGATTCAGAGACAGCTGACATAAGGGGTGCAGGATGAGTGCACATAGCAGGCTTGGTGGCAGGCAATAATAACTTACTGAAAAATACACACTTTTGCAAATGAGAAATTCTTTTAATTCTATTTTAAGGTAATATTTTTCTTTTGAAAATTAGTATTCATTTCGTCATTTGCTTAATTACAGAGAAATTTTATAAAAGTTATATTATAATTAATGTATGCCATATTTCCTGATGTTACCCATGTTAGCAAAAGTGCGAACATAACTGTCTAATGACAGGTAACATTCTACTTGCAGCAATATTAATCAATGACTCATTTTTTTCCCCTTCACTGCCTGATTATTTCCAGTAAACTTTTTTTGTAATGTTTACAAACTTAAGATGTTAACATTAGTCTAACTATTGCTTTTTCATAGAGCTAATAATGTGTTAAATTTTTTGGTGTATCTATCCATAGCTGTGTTCACTTCCTATATACACTACATTGTTTCAGGTTCAATCTCACTACATGGCATCTCCAGTAAGTGTCTGCTACTATACCCTGGGCTGATCAAAGCTTTTTGAGTGGATTAGGTAGCCAGAAATTAAGAGACATTGTATTTCATCAGAAATGTAGCTTAATCATATTTGTATATTACAAAATTACATATAGCATGTTTGTCAAATCACCTCAAACATTTAGTGATGGTTTTCTAAAGACCTAATTAAAATCTTACAGCACTCCTAGATCCCCCTTGTGGGCAACATTTGCGAAACACTGATATTGAAGTTACTTCAATGTGAATATTTTGTGGTGAAACACCTCAAATCTGGGGTAAAGATTTTGATGAGTTCAGTCTAAATATTTGAATCTTCAATTAAAAACATTATATTTCATTTATATCATTCCTTTAGCATTTAAACGGCCCATGTCTGGCTCAAATGTTCTTCCAGTTTTATCTTCAAACTAGCAAGATCCTGCTTCTCACACCTAAACAATCACAGCTTCTAAACCTCAAAGCTATGAAATAATACATGATTAATTGAAACCAATTTGAATAAATAAGCATTATATTTGACAGAATAATCTGAATGCTAAAGGGTTAATGCATAAGACCTCCTAGAAATGTAGATGTCACATTATTATATTCCCTCTTATCCAAAAATATAGATGTTAAGATAGTGAGAAATAATTCTCCCTATAGAAATGCTATTGCATTCATCCCATTTCTACATTTTAACAGTAATTTTATTTGATGTAACAAAATATCCCTTGAAAAAGAAGTTGGGATTGGTGAGGTATTGCCACTGTATTAAAAATCTACTTAAAAACATATGCATGATTGTGTGATAAGAAGCTGTGTCTTGATAACCGGTGTTGGTGTGTTTATATCCCTGTAACTTAGTGGTTTGGCAAAACGATCAATAGAATAAGTACCAAGCTTTAAAAAAAATGTACTGGGGTTGAGTCATTTGACTAAATATTCTTCAAAGCAATGCCCCAGCATGGCCTCAGTCTAATGTTAGTCATCTCTGTTGTACACATCTGATTCTTCTTGTCCCAGTTTATCTCTCAGCTCATTTGTGCCCTGTTTATGGACGTTAACATTATTGCAATTCATACTTCATTTCTTTCCAGTCTTTACACAGTGTTTGTATTCAATGTCCACGTCTTACTACAAAGCCTACACAAGCATCTCACAAATTACCTTTCACTCAAAGTGAGAATTCCCTTGTTGGCAACAGATAGCTCCCTGAAACTTTTCCATCCTATACTTATTCTGGCTATTATGATTTCACAACACCTTCGTCCATAGTTGATTAGGTCACCTAGATGACAGAAACTATCAACTACTTTCTATAGAGCCTCCTGAACATTGGAAAAAAAAATGTTTACTGGTCCTCAGACTGCTAACTACTTATGTACATTTGATATACTAAATCTTATGGTACCACTACACTACTTGGGCACTAGGAGTATATATAAAGTACAACATTATTCCTTTTCTACATACAGTACACAGCCAATTCTCTGATGGTAGCAGGGTCCTTTCTTCTTCCCTGTTTGCTACGTCTTGGAGACATCACAATTCTAAATTTTGTTTCCATGTCTGAAACTTTTACAACTCTACTATAAGCACTATGTCATCAGTATACGAGTTGCTATGGACAGTGACATTAGTCTTAAACTCCTCAATTCTTATTTGGAGAGTTATAATGGGAGGAAAGCTGAGATGCAAGCCTAGAGAAACACATTGAATTCCTCTTTGAACTTATTGCCAACTCTCACTTTGCTCACTGGATTTCTATATGGTTTGCACCATTCTCATGAGCCCTTCATCTACATCTAGTTTTCTTAAAGATCACCAAATTACTGACTATAATAGCCTGTCAAAAACTTTCTGTAGATCAGAAAACAGGAACTCTTTACTGCATCTCACCTGAATTATTCATTTATTAATTACCATCAACATTTAATGCCGGTTTTCCATTGTGGCATGAGTTAGTTTGATTAGAACTGGTTAGCTGCACCAGGCTCTAGTCATCTATTTCAGCTTGGTACCTTTCTTAATGCCAGCCACTTTACAGTATACTGGGTGCACAGGCACCTTCTATGTCACCAGCACTGGCAAAGGCCACAATTCACTTAGCTTGATGTATTTTCTCAAGCACAGCAGATTGCCAGAAGTCTTGGTAACTTGTCATTGTCTCCATGAAGCTCACAACTGAAGATCATATTCTACCACCTTGTCTCACATCTTCCTAGGTTTACCCCTTCCACAGATTCTCTCAAATTGCACTAATACTCTTTCCATTGCTTGGCCTGTCACTTTAATACTTTTTGTAGCTGCTTCTTTTCAGAGCATCTCCTTTGATGTAGCAATATAATCTACAACTACTACAAGGGTGTGGAGGCGCAATGGCCCAGTGGTTAGGGCAGTGGACTCAAGGTTTCGATTCCCAGACCGGGCGTTGTGAGTGTTTATTGAGCGAAAACACCTAAAGCTCCGGCAGGGGATGGTGGCGAACCCTGTTGTACTCTTTCACCACAACTTTCTCCCTGTTTCTGTTGTGCCTGTAATTCAAAGGGTCAGCCTTGTCACACTGTGTCACGCTGAATATCCCCGAGAACTACGTTAAGGGTACACGTGTCTGTGGAGTGCTCAGCCACTTGCACGTTAATTTCACGAGCAGTTGATCGGATCATCTGGAACCCTTGACGTCGTAAGCGACGGAGTGCCAACAACAACAACAACAAGGGCAGTCATCAGTTATGACACTTTCCTATATCATCTGGTTGGCAATGCACCTGACTAGCTTGATGTTTTCCCCATCTATATACCCTTACTGGACTGTACCT
>NC_068996.1:27567318-27571178 GCF_001194135.2 Octopus bimaculoides | reverse complement strand
ATATATATATATATATATATATATATATATATAAATATATATATGGCATTCGATCATTGAACTATGGAGATTCTGGGGCCTTTAATGATTTGGCCCCAGAACTTATTTTAGGCTATATAAAAGATGAAGGACATACATGTTAACTTACAAACGTTTTAAATTGAATTGGTTTAAACATCTATAGTTAATTGTTACAAAATTTTGATTAGTTTTACATTTTTCCCGCTCCACCAAAGCTTCTAATTACAAAAATTTTAAATATAAAAAGAAATAAAGATTAATTTTTTTAAAGGGTCCAAATAAAACGGTAAACAGATCGAACAGTAGTATTAAACATTTGCTTCGTTTTATAGCTAATGTCACTAATTAGTAACTGAAATTGTAGACTAGACTGTTTATCAGAAAGCGTTTCACAAACTATTTATGATCAATGCCGACAGTTCAAATACAGGATAATCATATATTTGTTTACGGTAAGAATTTGTCAAACTATTTTTATGTATACTTTTAAATTTTGTAAAGCTATAAATAAATGTTATAACCTGCGGCAATGCTCCAAGCATGCTGGCGTGCCTCAATAGTCACTACAGAGGTTTCCTAACGCCCCAAAATTTTGTCTTAATTAAATTGCAAAATTTCTGCTTTACATTTGTCAAACTAATGAAATAAAAGCAGTGGCAGTTTCAAACAAACACCTGATTTTCAAACAAGAACACTGAAACGATGATATAACCTTATTATTGTATTCACATGTGAACTATGTTTGTTATTTAAAGTGAAGGTGAAAGTGTTAATTAAGGTCACTCACTTGCACGTATAAAACCACACACCATCACGAAGAAAGCTACTGTCTGCATTGTTTGTTGTCTGGCCTTCTTCTTCTCTTCTTCGGGGTCGACACGGTCCTTCTGCATTCGCATCATCTTGAAGATTTATTTTTAGATACGACAGTAAATATCAACGAAATGAAAGAGACTAAAAGATATTACGAAGCGACCTTCGCGAACGTTACAGACCGTATAAACAGAGGCTGTGTAAACAGGAAGAGATGACTATTTCGGCTGACACCGTTTGACCCAGTTTTCAACCAGCCGGGCAACGCGGTCGAACACACCCACTCAATTTACAATCAAGGAAGGTAGAACTTCGATGAGATTTAAGCAACTGGTGTTAAAATCAACATTAAACTAGATTATGCACCCGAAGACAGCAGTAACCATTTTAGCAGTTTTGGCTGAAACAAATACTGACCGCACACAATGTGTTTGTGCAGTCGTGTGTATATTGGTGTATATGTAGTATGCGTAGTATTTGTAATTGTGTGTGTAGCAATGCACGTGTAATTGTGTATGTACGTGTTGTGTCTGTAGTGGTGTATGTGCAGTTTTGTTTATCGTAGTGAGTGTATTTATGTGTAGTGGAAATGTATATAATGACCTGTAAGTAGTGTATGTATGTGGTGTGGTTGTGTGTGCATTGGTATATGTGTAATAGTGTTAGCAATGTATTGTAGTGGTGTATGTGACACTATTATGTATCTCTTCACCTAGTTTGCTAAGATGGCCACCAAGGGCATTGTTTTGCCCTAGCAACCCATCTTAATGACCACTTACCGTGTGTGTTATATTTATTATCGGATATATATAAATTTAAATAATAAGGGTGATAAATTGGATATTAATTTAATTAACACCAATTTAAAATCAGTGGTCTAGCATAAAGAAAAATCTGAAAATTCAGAAAAATTGTTTTGCATATGTATAAGAAGGGATGACCTCTAAGTGGACATCCATTATGCTAGAAATAGACTGCTAAAATGGTCATTGCTGTCTTCGGGTGCCTAATCTAGTTTATTGGTCTATTTCTAGCATAATGGATGTCCATTTAGTGGTCACCCCTTCTTATACGTATATATATATATATATCTTTTATCCGTTACTTGTTTCAGTCATTGGACTGCGGCCATGCTGGAGGTACACCTTTGAAGGATTTTAGTCGAACAAATCAATCTCAGCTTATTCTATCGGTTTCTTTTTCCAAAGCGCTAAGTTGCAAGGAACATCGTTTGTTTACGTCCCACGTAACGGTTCATCAAAATCAATACTGATTATCAAACGAGAGGGGATAAGAAAAAAAGAAGCCCGCCCGCATATACACACACAATGAGCTTCTACACAGTTTTCATCAACCAAATTCGCTCACAAGGCATTGGTCAGCCCTGAGCTATAATAGAAGACATTTGCCTAAAGTGCCACACAGTGAGACTGGATACAAAGCCATATAGTTGCAAAGCAGGCTTCTTAACCATACAGCCATGCCTTATTATATAATAATTAAATGCTTTTGTTTTGAAAATAATCTTACATACTGTCTTATTTTGAAAAAGCTGCAACTTTGCCTCAGGAAGCAGTACCACTAACACTATATACCCAACAAGACAACTGCAAGAGAAATACACAACTAGGAGTATGCAACTCCTAGCTGTGTACTTCTCTTGCAGCTGTCTCATTGCATTCATTGATCATGTTACTTTGCATTTGTTGATCTGGAAAAGACCTTTGATAAAATTTCTTGCTCTGTTAACAGACTGTCACTAAGGAAACTAGGATAGGATGAATGGCTTGTGTGTGTTATACAAGCTATATACAGAGGCTTAATCAGCAAAATGTGAGTCATTAATGCATTCAGTGTATAGGAAGAGATTCTCCAGGTTTAAGTGATCAGTTCCCTCCTATTGATTACTCTTTCAAACCATAACAGAGGAATTTAAGAGCAGCTGTCTTGTGAAGTTCTGTATGCTCCCAAAATAGTTTTCCAAGGAGAATCTTTAGTGAAACAAAAATTCCAGACAAGCTTTAGTATGCAGAAAAGGATTTGTTGAAATTCTATGAGGTATGCCCAATATCATCATTGAACTAATATAAAATATGATGATAATGATACACAAGGTGAGAGATAAGTTTGGTAGCAGAACCAGATTAAATAAAACTCAATACATGAACATATTTTATTTAATCAGCAGAAGTTACAAAAGTGATTCCAGGGCCAATTACTTAAGTGTCGATCACTTATATTGAGTGAAGTTGTGGAAGAGGGAGGTCCAGGAAGACATGGGCTGAAGTTTTGACAGCCAATCTCAAAATGTTGAAATTTACGAAGGAAATGACAGGAATAAAATACGTGGTGCATTGCTGTACTTGAGAAGACTTGCTCACAACAACAGAACTGAGATCCTAAAACCAAGATGCCACATAAAAAGCACTGGTGCTGGTGCTATTTAAAAAGCACCTGTGATGGTGCCACATAGAAAAGCACCCAGTTCACTCTGTGGAGTGGTTGGCATTAGTAAGGGCATCCAGCCGTAGAAACCAAGTCAAATCAGACTGGAACCTAATGTGGCCCTTGACCTTACCTGTTCCTGTCAAGCAGTCCAACATGTCAGCATGAAAAACAGATGTTAAATAATGATGATTGAGTGGTTTTAGTTAATACTAAATTGTTGTTATATATATATATATCTTAATATATAAATCTGAAATTGTGTGTTTGTGTGAAGCCTTTTTGAATGTTTATAGAAATCCACATTTTCCACTTTTTCGTAAAATTTTTTACATCAATGGAATTTTCTCAATCTAAACTTTCCAGTGCAGTAATTAGATTTTTAAAATTCCGTTTACTTTGTGTGATTTAATGGAAATTTGGCTGTTGTTTCTAGCAACTTTTATATTTCATCCCTGCTACCTGGAACGTCATTCTTACACACGCGCTCAACATAAAAATATAGAGAGTAAGAGTAAAAGAGGGAGAGGGAGAGAGAGAGAAAGTGATACATACAACGTCATAGATTAAACTTTCATCTC
>NC_068996.1:27565114-27566221 GCF_001194135.2 Octopus bimaculoides | reverse complement strand
CTTATAGAATTCTGGCAAAACTGTTTAGCAACAGATCGCCAGCAATTGCTTCATCACAAATTGCCATCCTAGCTCCTGTGAAAAGGGATTACCCTGCTATGTATAATCAGGGCAGTGCAAAAAGTTGTTTTGCACAAGCATTTCTATAGCCAATTACACGGATGAAATTTACGTATGCTTAATAATTTTACGCAAAACAGCTTTCAGACTTTCCCTATTAATTTCATCATCTTTTGAACATATTTACACCATAAGGGTTTTTTCGTTGTAAGGCTTTCTTTTTTAGTTGATTTTCAGCTAGCAAGACTTATCGTAGATGGCGTAATAAGTCACACCCGGACAAGGTCGGGTTATACTGCTAGTCTTCATATATAAATGGAACAAAAACGCACGGACAGATAGATAATACAAAGGCGGACAAGAGAAACAACAATTAGAAGGAGAGGCAAAAAAATACGAGTCATTCTTGGCTTTCTTTCCTCAGTCAAGTCCCAGAAGTCACAACCATTTCGAGCAGTTACACTTGAGATGGTTCGATCTGGTTGCCCCCACCAAAAAGTCTAAGCTAAGAGCATTAGACCCTTTTGCTAGAAAGCCAGCGAATGTGTACAGCAACAAGGACAAAAAAAAATAAACAAAAAATATGGACAACATGGTACACAATTACAAATACAAACAACAAGAAATAACAACAGACATCTTTCAACTGAGAACGAATCAAATTGAGCTGGCGTGTATGAAGTGAAAGCCTAAAGGTAGGAACATGACAGATGGACACAAGTGGTGTTGGCAGTCGGCAGTCAGGCCAAGAAAGAAAGATCATAGCTGGCCGGATACCAGTCATGTGGAAGGAGGAGAGATGGGTAGGGGACAGTGGGATTGAAGGATTAGAAAAAAAATCAGAGACAAAGAGAAACGTACAGCGGAGATAAACAAGTGGGAGTTAAAGAATGAGAGGGCCAAGAAATGTGAGAGAAGGGGAGGAAGAAAAATGAGAGGGAGAATAAAAGATAGAGTAAGAGTCGTACAAAATTTAGATACATACCTTCTATAAGGAGAGCACAAGGGAGTACATACGCCGTTATATATATATATATATATATATAT
>NC_068996.1:27562517-27564633 GCF_001194135.2 Octopus bimaculoides | reverse complement strand
TTATATTACTAGCTGAAAAGCTGCCTGATAGAGTGGCTTTTAAGCTAGCTCCTGTGAAGGGTTCTTCATTGGACCTTGGGCCCAACAACGACACTTCATGCATTGATTACATGTTAAATTTTATTAAATTTGACCGATATTTTTCAAGCAATGAACAATTTTCATCAAAACAATGATATAATTTGTTGACTTGAAACTTGTTGTGAAGCTGCATGATAAACAACAGTACCACCACCATCGCTACCACATCTGATATACACATACCATTCACACTTCTGACATCATCACCGTCAAGACCTTTGACTTCACCGCCTTCCCCTCCATCACCATCACCACTGTTTCACTTCACTTACTCTCACTTCATCCCTCACCGCCTCAGCTACCATCACCACCACCACCACCACCATCATCACTGCCACCTCCGCCTCTATCACAACTACAACTCATACTATTACTATCACCCCATTACCATCACAAAAAGGCTAAATCTGTGTCTTCTTTCAGTGTGTTACTTCAGCATGTTAGTCCAGTGGTCAATCCCTATTTCTCTCACATATCCACTCTATCTCTCTCTCTTATTATTACTCTCACTGTCACCATCAACACTACTACTTTTGATAAAAACATCATCAACTCTCCCTAAATTTCTTTGCCTATCTTTCTCTTCCTCTCTTTTTCTTTCTCTCTCTCTTTCTGTCTGTATTCGCCACTGCCCTCACCGTCTCTATGCCTACTATTACTCTCAGCTCAACATGAGCAATAGTAGGAGTGTCAATAAATAGTGAGAGAGGGGTTCGAAGTGTGATACACTGACACACAGAAATTAGTTTGCGTATTTATTATATTAGATGGAAATGTACTTGTGTATCAAATGTTTTGATCTGAGATTGTGAGCTGAAACTAAAGTGATTGCAGTATGGAAGTCACAAGTTAGCCATTCAGAAACACACAAAGACTGTCAACTTCACTTAAACACTTATTTATAATAGGATGTTAAAATTGTCATGCTCTTCCTGATACCAATCACTCTACAGAAGATACTAGGCACTTCTATTGTGTCACTGGCACTAGTGAGGTTACCAGGTAACCTGCAAGACAGAAGAAGAATAAGGAAAGGAACAAGGAAAGCTCTATTACTGTACTTGAGAGGGGAAGGTGGTTTTATGTTAGCTATTCAAAGGTGAAAGTAAGATGAAAGGTCAAGCACAGGTGTTTTGGTATAGAAGAGATACTTGGTTACTCCACATTGTATGTGTGGGTGTGAATAGTTCTTCCAATGCTTTCTTCCAATGAATCTAATGCTCTTAGCTTAGTTTTTCCTTGGGGCTGGCCAGATTGGAGCAATATCGAGTATAACCAGCCGAAATTGCACAGATAATCTGGATCTCAACTGAGGAAAGAAAACTCCGAATGACCTGTCCTTGCTTTCTTTGTATCATCTATCTGGATGTTTTGTTGTCCATTTCTTGTATCACCTAACCGTCTGGATGTTTTGCGTTCTTGTCCCATTTTGTATTATTTATATGTATATATATATATATATATATATATATATATACACATCCACATAACCTTGCTACCAAATAGGTGGCCAGTCAAAATTTTTAAAAGAGAAACGGAAAATACATACATTTATTCATATATAAGTGCATACATGTACACACATGCACACGAACGCGTGCGTGCACACACACACACATACACACACAATCTGCTACATAAAAAGGCTTTCAAAAAGCAAAGTTCCAAAGTCAAAAAATTGCACAACTAGGAATGGTTTGGCATATTATATCTCAACATTGTAGAATGCCAATAGAAATATGTATTTCTATGCTGAAGTTTCTCAAATGTTTTGCACCAGACCTTGGTAAACAAGGAGGAACTACCAAGATACTGTCATACCCCCTTCCTCAGGCTATGGCATTGGGAACTTATGTAACAATAGTTTGGCATTTAAAGGCTCATAATTAAACAGCTCCTTCCTAAAATGTCTATGAAACAACAGTAAAATTTCCTGTGAAACCTTTAAAAGTTTTAAAAGTTATCTAGATGTTTTTTTCTGTTCAGCATCCTGGATCATTAATCTACAACAACCAGCTTTGTGTGTGTGTGTGTG
>NC_068996.1:27555938-27562349 GCF_001194135.2 Octopus bimaculoides | reverse complement strand
TATGCAGAAAGCAATAGATGGAACCTTTAATAAATAGAAGAAAATGTAAAAATAAAAGGTAAGTAGAAGCTTTTAAAAAAGAGGTATTAAGCAGTCTCTGCCAACTGGTGTGGGCTGTTGTTTCTGGCCATTTGTTTGTGCCTCTGTGTGTGTGTGTGTGTATGTGTGTGTGTGTGTGTGTGTGTGTGTGTGTGTGCATATGGGTACATCCACCTGTGTGTGCATGACTGTTAGTGTTTGTGTAGTGCAGTCAATTACTTATTGTCTGAGTGTGTGCTTTTTGTTTTATGTTTTGTTTGTGCACTCTAGGTTATGAGTACTTTGTATTAATGTCTGACTGGATTTGCATGTCTACATAATTATATGAACTTTGTATCAGTGAGTAAATGGTGTAGGGCTTGTGATTAACGTCAGTTTTTGGCATATATATATATATATGTGTGTACATATGTGCATGTGTGTGCTTAGATCTGAGCTGGTGCATGGTTATTGTGGCTCTATAGTAATAGTCCATGTAATTTTGTTTTTAGTTAGTTCGAGTGTGTGAATGTGGATGTGTGTGAAGATATATGGGACATCTGGTTGCTATATGCATATGCATGTGTTTGCATGGTATATATGTGTGGGTATGTGGACATTATATGCATATGTGTGTGTGTGTGTGTATGCGTGTTGCTATTTCTCTCTCCCACTCTCTATATTTGTATGTATATTTATGTATGTGTATGTATTTGTGTGCGAGTGTATGTGTATTCAAATGTATGTGTTATGTGTAAGTGTATGTGACAATATGATGATGAACCAGAGTTGACAAAATGAATATGGCTTGAAGTCAGTCCTCAATCATCTACTTTTTGTTACTTTAGAAAGAAAACACAAATGCAGTGGTCTGGTCGACCAAAAAGAGAAAAGAATAGGGAAACAGTTCATTTCACAACATTTTTCTGTGATGATTGTTTGTTGTAGCATTCATATTTTGTTGGCAGTCAGGTTGTCAAAACAGACTCACATAACAGATACTTTGTCAGTGTTTTGATGGTTGTGTCAATTATAGAAAAAATTTCATTTGCAGTGATGATCTGTCTCTAAAGAATCTATGAGCTTCTAATGTCATTACTGGTCAACAGTATCTTCCTTACTAACTGCTGACCTAATCAAGGCTGTTTATGAATGTGTTCCTCCGACTCTATTCCACTGCTTGTTGCTTGATATTCTTTTTATGAGATGTGAACTAATTTTCAATCAACTATTTTGGATTTGTTAGAATTTTTGTTGACATCAGTCAAAGAATATGATGTATAGTTGTTGACTATCATTGGTTAGATTTTGGCTGATGGGACAAAATACTGGTTACAATGTAGTTGCAAAATCACACAGTTGTAAAGCAAGTTCAGTAACCATCTCACATCCATGCCTGTGCAGACTATATTTAAACTTATAAGACAGATCATGTTGTGCTAACTTACCAATTTAATGCAATCTCAAAAATTATTGATACTCTACAAAGTTCAAATGAGACTCACCATGGAATATTGCACTTACATCTAAAATGGTGCTGCTACTGTGTACACAGATAACCAATCGGCATTCAGAAAAGGGCCACCTAGCAGCTTGATGTAAACTCACTTACAGTTATGATCCAGCCTCTAGCACGTACACTATCTTCTCTTTCTACCTTTTCTCAAAAAAGGATCACAGGGCCTGCCCAAGCCTTAGACTGTTATGGTTGGTTTCCCAGCTTCTGTGGCATATATATTCCACTCATTGAATGGGACACCAGTCCATCACAAAATTATTCATTTTTACCAGCTGAGGAGACTGGAATAAACTGAAATGAAGTGCTTTGCTCAAGAGCACAATGTTTTGCCTGGTCCAGGATTTGAAACCACAATCTTACGATCATGAATGCAACACATGATCATAAAGCCACATTCCTCCACTGCACCTTTTCTGCTGCTATCATAGTGGCATCTGCTCCTCAGGACTGACTGGTTGGGCTCAATAAAATCCATCCAACCCATGCGAGTATGGGAAAAGTGGAGGATGATGACAATGACAATGATGACAACAACGATGATACAAACACACACACACACACACACACACTTTATTTTTTTATCTTTTTATTTGTTTCAGTCATTTGGCTGTGGCCATGCTAGAACACTGCCTTAAAGGGTTTTAGTCAAAGAAATCGACCCCGGTATTTATTCTTTGTAAGCCTAATACTTATTCTATTGGTTCCCTTTTGTCAAACCGCTAAGTTATAAGGACATAAATACACCAACATATGTGGGAGGACAAACCCAGACACAAAAACACACACACACGCACACATATATCATGGGCTTCTTTCAGTTTCCATCTACTGAATCCACTCACAAGGCTTTGGTTGGCCCGAGGCTATAATAGAAGACATTTGCCCAAAGTGCCATGCAATGGGACTGAACCCAGAACCATGTGGTTGAGAAGCAAACTTCTTACCACACAGCTTCACCTGTATCATCATTATGTATGTTTATATATATACATGTATGACAGGCTTATGGGATCAAACCTTTTACTATATGGTTGTGAAGAGACCTTCTTTACCCCATGGCTATGTCTGTGCTCATTATGTAAACTTTCTGATAAGATCCTTGATGATGAATGCAAGCTGCTTGAAACAGTTAGTAGCACATGACCTTGAGTATTTCATTGTTTTTGATTTAATGTCTAGTACAAAAGGAAGAAGAAAATATTGGAGTTTGGAATAAAATAAACATTAAGCATATTACAACGATAGATAGGCCACCCTCATGATAATTAAGCATAATTAGAGGAAATTATATTTAATTACTTGAACATTTACTGCATACTCAATAACAATAATCATGATGATGGTGATAGCACTAATAATAATAGTAATAATGATGACAATAGTAACACAAAAGCAGTATAAGTACAAGCATGGCAGTGTTGGTGCAAGAGACAGCTGAATGTATGTTTTCAAACTGAGGGAAAAGTCATATGAACACAAGCAAGAGCTGTCATCATCATCATCATCAACATTCAATGTCCGTTTCCCATGCTGGCATGGGTTGAGTGGTTTGAAAGGAACAGGCAAGGCCAGGGCCCACACCGGGTTTTATAGTCTGTTTTGGCTTTGTTTCTACTGCTGGATACCCTTCCTGATGCCAACCACTTTATAGAGTGTACTGGGTGACTGTTATGTGGCACCAGTACCAGTGCTTTTCATGTGGTACCAGCACCAATGCTTTTTACATGGCACCGACATTCACACCTATACTTTTTATGTGGCACCTTGGTTTCATGCAAAAAGCATTGGTGTGGGTGAATTATTTTAATAGCCAGATTTTATGGCATTTCTCCATAAAGACTGGCCATAATATCGAAGCAAAAAGACCAGATATCTTTGTTGAAGCAAGAAAAAAATCTAAGATCCTAGACTTTGCAATACCACACTATAACAGAGAAATATCAGAACCTAGCCAGGGAAATGAAGAGATTGTGGAAGACTAAGACAACAATTATTCCTGTAGTAATTGTATACTTTGCACAACATCCGTTGTTGTTGGCATTCCGTTGCTTACGACGTTGAGGGTTCCAGGTGATCCGATCAACTGCTCGTGAAATTAACGTGCAAGTGGCTGAGCACTCCACAGACACGTGTACCCTTAATGTAGTTCTCGAGGATATTCAGCGTGACACAGTGTGACAAGGCTGACCCTTTGAATTACAGGCACAACAGAAACAGGAAGTAAGAGTGAGAGAAAGTTGTGGTGGAAGAGTACAGCAGGGTTCGCCATCATCCCCTGCCGGAGCCTCGTGGAGCTTTAAGTGTTTTCGCTCAATAAACACTCACAACACCCGTTCTGGGAATCGAAACCGCGAGTCCGCTGCTCTAACCACTGGGCCATTGCACCTCCACGCACAACACCCAAACTGCTACTTAAAAGACTGAAAAATATTGGAATTAAGACTTACAATATTGCCCTGCAAAATTCTGTATCCTTGAGATTTGAGGAGATTTACTGTCACTAAATTTCAGGCAGCATCCCTGCTACATGAAGTAGCATGTAATAACTTAATAGTAATAATGATTTCAAATTTTGGTACAAAGCCAGCAATTTTAGAGAAAGGGATAAGTCAATTGCATTGATCCCATCACACAATTGTACTTACTTTATTGACCTTAAAAGAATGAAAGGTAAAGTCAACCTCAGCAGAATTTGAACTCAGAATGTAAAGACAAATGAAATACCACTAAGCATTTTGCCTAGCATGCTAACAATTCTGCCAGCTCACTGCCTTAATAATAATAATAATGATGATGATGATGATGATGACGATGATGACGATGATGACGATGATGACGACGACGATGACGACGACGACGACGATGACGACGATGATGATCTCAAATTTTGGCACAAGGTCAGCAGTTTC
This sequence comes from Octopus bimaculoides, assembly GCF_001194135.2. Lineage (NCBI taxonomy): Eukaryota > Metazoa > Mollusca > Cephalopoda > Octopoda > Octopodidae > Octopus > Octopus bimaculoides. The sequence continues at coordinate 27,557,903 of NC_068996.1, read as the reverse complement.
AGGAGAAGGGAGTAAGTCAATTTCATGACCCCAATACTCAACTGGTACTCATTTCATCGACTCCCAAAAGATGAAAGGCAAAATTAATCTTTGGCATGCTAATGATTCTGCCAGCTTGCTACCTTAATAATAATAATATGGGAAATACGAAGGTTGTGGTCAATGAAGGGAGTAGACATGATACCATTAGTAATTGCTGCACTTGGAAGTATCAGCACTCATCTACCAAGATGGCTAAAAAAGATAGGTACAAATTTAAAGGTAGAACACCTACAAAAATCAGCATTGCTTGGAACTGCAAGAATTCTCTAAAGGGTTCTTGAAGCATGACCAGTTAACCAATGTCACCTTAGTCTGCTGGCTGTGGACAGCTGATGCTTTCCATCATACCCAACAAAATGAGTTTTCATCAAATAATGATAAGAATAATAATGATGATGATAACAATAATAACAATTGTTTCTAATTTAAACACCAAATCTGCAATTTTGAGGAGATGGGGTAGATGATACTATTGACCCCAGTACTTGACTGGTACTGTATTAAATTGACTCTGAAAGGATGAAAGGCTGGATTTGCACTTAAAATGTAAAAAACTAGAAGAAATACTGCAAAGTATTTCTTCTAACTTTACAATGAATCTGTCACACATGCCATCCTCCTGATAATTAGGTATCATTAGAGTATAATTAATAAACAGAACATTTATTTCATGCCTAATAACAGCAGCAACAACAACAATGACAGCAACAATGATAATACTAACAACAACAATAGTATTTTAGTTATTTAATCTTTTGAACAGTAATTAAATATTCACCGACATAACTTTCTAATTGTCATGTGGATGTCCAAATGGAATCCTTGACACATTTAATGTGTCAGATTTCTTTCCTCATTCTACATCAACATATGTAATATTTAGTGAAGTAAGCACTAATACATTTAATGAGCTGAATGCTTTAACTTTAATTAACTGAGACTAAATTAATTAATCACCGAGTTGATTTAACAATGTTTTAGTTTCTATGCTATACAGTGCTATACTAAGGAATGTATTTTAGCCAACACTGTGTATAGACAGATGTAAACAACATATCTGTATATGCAATATAATATGTATATATATATCATCATCATCATCATCATCGTTTAACGTCCGCTTTCCATGCTAGCATGGGTTGGACGATTTGACTGAGGACTGGTGAAACCAGATGGCTATGCCAGGCTCCAATCTGATTTGGCAGAATTTCTACAGCTGGATGCCCTTCCTAACGCCAACCACTCAGAGAGTGTAGTGGGTGCTTTTACATGCCACCGGCACGAAGGCCAGTCAGGCAGTACTGGCAACGGCCATGCTCAAAATGGTGTATTTTATGTGTCACCTGCACAAGAGCCAGTCCAGGGGCACTGGCAATGATCTCGCTCGAAAGTCCTTGTATGTACATGGTCTTAATTGCCATTTGGAAATTATGATGCATTCTTTTGAAGCTGAGATAATCTTAATAAATAAAGAATTTATGTTGTATGGTATTTGTTATATCTATTTTTTCCTGTGGTGTTCAAATATGGGCCAATGGCCAAGCAGAACTATTTCTCTTTGCTCATTTATATATATATGTGAGCATGTGTATGTGTGTTCAGGTATATGTGTATGTGTGTTTGTTCAAGTGTGGTGCAGTGTGGTGTAGTATGTGCATGTGTGTATGCTTTTCTTTAAAATTTGAGCCTGAAAGGAACCTGAGGCCAAAGGCAACAAAAAGAAACAGAATAATTCAAGAGGTAGAAACTAAAACAAAGGACAAAAAAACAAAAAACCTAACTAATTTATACTAATAGCATTTCTTATATTTCATTTGACATGAACTGCATCAAAAGTGAGGGTAAACAAAACCCTCCAGGGCTTCAGATGGAGAATTAAATTTCCATCAAGAACCCGATGTGTTTGAATATATATAAATATAA
>NC_068996.1:27552646-27555700 GCF_001194135.2 Octopus bimaculoides | reverse complement strand
GTGCAGCCTTCACCAAGTGCAATTCAGCATAATGATGTAGGCTTTCTTGAATCTTGAGGAACTTGGTAACATATTTTAAAAAGAAGTATAATGTAGTCTGATGCCCTGCAGACAAAAATGGTTACAGTGTGGATTTGAAGTGTTTACAAAATAGTAAAGTGCCATTTGTTCTCACACATAGTGACCAGTGAATGAATTATGGCACAAAAGGATGTTTGGAAATTAATGTAAGAGAAATAGTTTGGAGTTGATGGCCTGCTTTTTTTTTTTTGCTTGTTTTCTGCAGAAAAATATAGCCTTTTGCAGTTGCTATTTGTTCTTTCTTTCTGTGGAACCTATGAATATATCTTTGTTGACAGTTTGATGACATGATGCTGTGGCCTTGACTGTGTCAAGTAGCTGACATTAATCAGGCTTTTGTTGATGTTATCACTGTTGTTATTGCTATTGTTGTTGTTGATATCTTAGTTGTTGCTTATTTCCAAATCGGTGATGACAAAGCAAATCTATGACTAAAATCCTTCAAGACATTGCATCCAATTTTCTTCTTTTTGTTTTTGGCATATTTTCATATTTCAGAAACCATGTTGCATTGTCTAATATATCTATCACTATTCAAGCTGTTTGAGTTTGATTTGAGTGAAATTTCGTTACTGCTTTTTGCAGGTCAATACAGCTGCTGAGATGCATCTTGGGTGCATTCATGGTACAATTTAATCAGTTGATTGATTGATTGGCTGAGAATATAGTGAATGACTGTTGTAATGCTACCTTCAGGGTCAAACATTTATACCTACGCACAAGGGAAAACAATAAGGAGTGTATAAAATCATAAATGAGAGAGAAATAGTTTGATGAAATTTTATTTAATAATAAGAAAATTCTATCATATATTATTATATTTAAAAAAAGAAATTACTTACATGTCTGCATTAAGCAAAATGCAAAAAATCCTTCAAAATAATGCAGAATTTAAGCTAAGTCCTCAGATATATATATGTATGTATGTATGTATGTATGTATGTATGTATATATGTATGTATGTATGTATGTATGTATGTATGTATGTTATTTCTTTACTACCCACAAGGGGCTACACACAGAGGGGACAAACAAGGACAGACAAACGGATTAAGTCGATTACATCGACCCCAGTGCGTAACTGGTACTTATTTAATCGACCCCAAAAGGATGAAAGGCAAAGTCGACCTCGGCGGAATTTCAACTCAGAAAGTAGCGGCAGACGAAATACCGCTAAGCATTTCACCCGGCATGCTAACATTTCTGCCAGCTCGCCGCCTTAATATATATATATGTATGCATGTATGCATATTTTAATATAATCTTGGTAATAAATGTATAGTGTGCTTCCCAATGCTCCTCTCCAGGACTTCTGCTACAGTATATACATGTAGAAATATAAGCAAATTTTAATACATGATGATGGATTGAACAGACTTTATTACAAACCACTAAATTTTTTCAACACATCGTTATTAGCTGTTAATTACTGAACGCCACATAAATAAAATGCAAAATTGTATTAATATGATTCAATAATAGCTGTATATATGCCCATCCTCAGGTGACCAGAATCAAGGCACTACTGTATCATCTTTAGTTTTTCCACATTGTATACCCATACCAATTTTGGTGCATCTTCCACATGCAAACATTACCTTTTCTGATAACCTTTCTATTATTTCACTGCACTTCTTGTGTGCCCATAGCTTGCATTGAATACACTGAATGGAATTCCTGCCTACACCTTTCCTACCTATCAAGCAGAATCATTTATTTGATGGGAGAGGGGTCCTGTCTGTTTTCTTGTTCACTAGAACCCTAGTCTTTGTTAAGTTAACCTTAAGGCCCTTTGATTCCAGGTTTTGCTTCCACAACTGCAATATTTTTTCTAGTTCTGTTACAAAATCAACTATGAGTGCTAGATCATCAGCATATAGCAGTTCCCAGGGGCATTCAATCTTGAATTTCTCTATTATGGTTTGGAGGACTATGATGAATAGGAGGAGGCTGAGGACCGAGCCTTAGTCAACACTTACCTGTAAACTAAATTCATCACTGTACTCATAGCTAACTCTTACCTTACTAAGATATAAAATCTTATAATAGTATAAGATAATATATAATGAAATGATAAAATATTAAATGCCCATTCTGATTGAACAAGTACTTTCATACATTAAACTATGCAATCTTCAGATTCATATAATAGTGGTGACAGTTATGTTTTAAAATTTACAACTATAGTAAGAAGTGGAGGCGCAATGGCCCATTGGTTAGGGCAGCGGACTCGCGGCTTCGATTCCCAGACTGGGCGTTGTGAGTGTTTATTGAGCGAAAACACCTAAAGCTCCATGAGGCTCCGGCAGGGGATGGTAGCGAACCCTGCTGTACTCTTCCACCACAACTTTCTGTTTCTGTTGTGCCTGTAATTCAAAGGGTCAGCCTTGTCACACTGTGTCACACTGAATATCTCCGAGAACTACGTTAAGGGTACACGTGTCTGTAGAGTGCTCAGCCACTTGCACGTTAATTTCACGAGCAGGCTGTTCCGTTGAACAGATTAACTGGAACCCTCGACGTCGTAAGCGACGGAGTGCCAACAACAAATAGTGAGAATAGCTAAAATGTGTGTCTTCTCTCTCTCTCTCTCTGTTATAAATACATAAATACGGACGTAGTTGATAACAGCTAGCCTTCGGCAGCACCTTTAGACCTTGTTGTATCCACTACTCTGATTGGTTGGTATTGGCGCAGTTTGTCTCTTGTTCAATTGCGCGCCAAGATGCAACCCAATCAATCGCAGCCTTCAGATAAGGTCACGTGAGATAGTATTTTCTAAACTTCTGGTGAACCGACAGAATGTTATAAAAGCCAGTTTCTCACCGTCCCATATATCTCTTGACTCCAGACCTTCTGAGGTCTAGCCACTGACCCATCACACAGCCAGTTCCAGCATGGCCACAGTCAAATGACTGAAACAAGTAAAAGAGTATATACATATATACATACATACATATATATATATATATA
>NC_068996.1:27548861-27551001 GCF_001194135.2 Octopus bimaculoides | reverse complement strand
AGCCTCCTCACTTTCACAGACAGAACTTTTCCTATAGTGTACTAAAGAACTGGTATAATTGCTCACGTGTTATTGACTCTCTTTCCATCTGCTGTAATAACTCACACACATGTATCACTCACATACACACTTTTCTTTGTATGACGGCCTGTCTTTGATTATGTTCTTATATGTCGCATTCACACTCTCACACAGACATACATCTTTAACGCTACAATAAATATCTCTGTTATTCATCTAATACGGTTGTGGTCATTCATTACTGGTCATCTATGTTATCGTAGCATAACATATACTGTATATCATCTTTGATATATAATTGTGTGTTCGATCGTGCGACGCGTTTAAATAAAAGGAGTGCTCTGTTTTCCCATTCGTCACCATATCACCTTTTTGAGTTCGCACGGTCGTTCCTTACACAAACATTAAATTAAGGTCACTCAGTACATTTTTAATAGAATACCATATTTATCAATTTTATATCCGGAAAGGAACGTGAATTTGATTTACGCGTGATTTTGATGTCACATTTGTTGAAAGCATGCAAAATAACATGGATGGAAAACTCAGACTTCCCCGGTGACCCAACGGGTCACGGGTAGTCTAATAGACACACACACATATGTATCTGTCTGTCAATCTATCTATCTATCTCAGTCTCTCATCCCCCCTCTCTCTCTCCCTTTACACACACACACACACACACATCAGTTTGTTGTCCGTAAGTCAAAAACATTATACTCTGAAAGAAATTTTCAGCAGTTAAATTTAATGTTGTCGAGTAATATACATTTTTGGGTATGTCAGGTCAGAAAGTTACAATTGGTTTCACGTCTATTATTGCGCTTGGCAATATAGGTAAACTCATCAGACCTGCCGACCAAGAGTACATAGTTTCTTTAGTAATGAAAATAAAATTATACTTTAGTTACTTTAATGGTGAAAAAAAAAAAAAACAGAAAAGAAAAACATTCTGAGAAGGAAAGAGTAACTACCTCTTGAACGATTTCAGCTGATCCGAAATGGATTAGTTTATGTGTGATTTTTCGTCCACTAGTCCGCAAACAGGGAAGACCAAGTTTTGAATTCAAGACAGCCAGATCGTGCGAATTTTTAAGGATCATTGAGTTATTGGCCAAGCAAAATTTATTCTGTCTGCTTCCATTGAGGTATAGCCCAGGCTGTTCCAGGATCTTCTCGTTAATTTTGTATGGTGACATCTCATTTTTTAATCGATATATATAGCTGTCTAATGCGGTAGCGTTGAGTCTCTCCGGGCGCTTAAAGAGGAGCTGTGGTTATTTAGCCTAGTCTTAATGGGACCCTCTGTTGTTCCAACATATTTCCGTGTGTGAGTACTTTCGCTGCAGCTGCAGCCATTGCCAATGCTGTTGAACATCACCGCTGCTTCGTAAACCACGGCTTCAGTTTTGCATCGACCATCTTCTGAGCAGTCACGGTTAACCCTACGTGAGCATTCTGCAGGGCGTTCACCAATCTCTTTTTTACACTAGGTGCACAACTGAACGAAACACTTGTTATATCCATACCAGTAGGGACTATGTGATATGCCTATCTACCAGTCTAAGACTTTTCTTACGTAGGTTTTGACGCTGAGTGAGAAGGATAGGGAAAATCAAAGAACCTTACAGTACCACTGGGGAAAAATAATACTTCTCGGTATTAATACTGCTTCTGTTGCTAGTAAATATTTTTTAACAAGACCACTGGTTAATCGCGACACCAGCGTCTGTTCTGGCACTGTTATTCTATATATCACTGGCGAAGATTAATCGCTGCTATCTCTTGCAGTCGAACGTCCATCATTGTCAAGACCAAGGAATGTCAAGATCACGTGATCTGATGATCACGGTGCTGGAGATGGCGGGTGATTTATTTCCCTACTAGCGATGTAAACGAGCATATTTTACACCAAAAGCCAATATGAGAATTTCTCTCATGGTATCTACCACAGTATAGTTTGTTCTAACAGAACATCCACATTTAAGTCGTATTAATAATGCCTCTGTTGTTTATATATATATATATATATATATATATATGTATGTTAAAATATGTATGTATGTATTTATATATATGTATGCATGCATATATATGTATTTATGTATTAATGTATGGA
>NC_068996.1:27547300-27548494 GCF_001194135.2 Octopus bimaculoides | reverse complement strand
TATATATATATATATATATATATACATACATACATACATACATACATACATACATACATACATACATACATTCACACTCATATTCACCTATGAAAAAGAGTCAAAGAGCTGGTTTAGAGTCTTTTTGACTTCTATTTCCAGCATGTTGGTACTTTTTCCAAGTGTCCTTCATTATGATTATATAATTTTATATATAATTATAAATAGAAATACACACACACACATACATCACTACAGTGACAAAAGACACTAACCAGCACCAGTATTGCTAGAAATAAGAGTCAAAACAATTCAATAGCCACGGAAACACTATCTTAATGACTGACAAGGGAGGCAAGCTCCCTACTCGCAGATATAGCATGTGTGGGACTATGTGTGTGTGTGTGTGTGTGTGCGTGCGTTCGTCTGTGTGTGTGCTTATGAATGAATAAATGGAGTTAGCTAACCGCTTTTATTGCTTGTTGCATTAAACAACTGAAAAGTAAATGATAAATGCTGTTAACTAACTCCATTCTTTGATATATTTGTCATATAAATCCATAAAACATCTAGAGATGTTTCATGGATTTTCATATTACTGGTTCGGTGGCGTCCTGATGAACATCTCCCGACGGGTTTTTCTTCTTTTTCAGATAATCTCCATCTGCCTGAGTAAACGGTGGGATTGCAGATCCCAATTCACCTAATACATACATACATACATACATACATACACACATACACAAGCTCGCTCGCACGCACGCAGTTAAATATATGTCTTGTCATTGAGTGACCAATGGTTTCGCATCCATAAAGCGCTTAACTTAATAGACAACTCATCAGACTCTAATAGGGTATGACCAGAGCCATTATTGGCTCGCCCACTGGCAAAACACCGGGTTTCGATGGCATCCCATCAGAGATCATCAGATGCGCAAGGAGAGTTCTACTTAGCCACTTGCTGAAGCTACTGTGTCAGTGCTGGGAGGAGGGATCAGTGCCACAAGACATGAGAGACTGCAACATTGTCACCCTGTATAAGAACAAAGGAGACAAAAGCAACTGCAATAACTACCGAGGCATCTCGTTGTTAAGCATCGTTGGGGAGGTTTTTGCCCGCATTTCCCTAAACAGGCTAAAGAAAATCGCTGAGAGGTATACTCCGAAGCTCAGTGCGGTTTCCGATCAAAACGCTCCACCATCAACATGGTCTTC
>NC_068996.1:27544799-27546733 GCF_001194135.2 Octopus bimaculoides | reverse complement strand
GACAAACTTTCAAAGGCCTGTCAGGAATTCAGCATGATTATCAGTCTGAAAAAGACCCAAGTAATGGGTCTAAGTACCAGCCCCACCATCACCACCATCGACATTCATCTACCTTGGCTCTATCATCGCTGATGACTTCTCTCTAGATCCTGAGATCAACAAGCGAATCGGACAAGCACTCTCCACATTTTCCAGGCTCACAAAGAGAGTCTGTTGGGGAACTGGCTGCTGTAGCAGACACTCAAATGAAATTCCTCTCTCCCCTTTATTATATATACGTGCATTCGAACGTAGCAGATAACAGCTAACCTTTGGCCGCTATTTGGACCCTGCTGTATTCACCACTCTGATTAGTTGGTATTGGCGCAATTTGTCTCTTACTCTATCGCACCAATATGCAGCGTATAACCAATCGAAGCTTCTAAATAATATCACGTAAGACAGTCTATTCTCAACCCAGTTTGAGCCTCCTTATAAAAACCCAGCTACTCTTCGTCTCGAGGTTTTTGGTTCCATACCTTTTAAGGTCTAGCCACTGATCACACAAAACACAGCTAGTTCCACCGACAACGCTAGGCGACAACATCCGTCCAACAGCATTACGGTAACCTCCGTCTTCGTCGCCACCATTATCTTCTTGACGTCGTCAACATTATCTCTACGTACACAACTCAACAAGCAACTCGCCCTTGTTCCAATACTGCACTGTTCGTGAATTACTTCACCATGGATCAACAGCGAATATACAACCTGCGGGAACTCCTGTACCAAGTAACCCAGGCAGCAGCATTACAGTCACAACTTCGTACGACATGTACCGCAACCGGCTCCGCATAATGACCGCAAATTCTTGATACAGTATTTCAATTACCGTGTACAATTGACTACGAACAGGTATTTCTTTTGTGTCTATGAACATTCGTCTAACTTCTCATAGACTCTTTCATTTTCTACTTCATTGCTATTCTTATATGTACTTAATACACACGCATACATCCATGCCTATACACACATACACTTTGTTCTCATGACGGCCTGTCTATTATTCTGTATACATGACACACACACAGACACACATGTTAACATATCAATAAATCTTCTCTTAAACATTCTACTCGGTTGTGTCTCCCCTTTTCACTCTGGCACATTTACGTATTATTCTTTTTATATTCATTATATCGATCGTGTGATGCACTAGAGACTCATTCTTGTCACCTCGCATTGTACGGTGGTTACCATGCAAACACCAGGATCATTGTCTATAAGGCATGGGTCCTTAGTACGCTACTTTACGGCAGTGAGACGTGGAGTCTCTACTGCAGACAGGAGCGGCGCCTCAACGTCTTTCATTTTCGTAATTTGAGACGCATCTTGGATATCAAGTGGACCGATCACATTACGAATACCGAAGTCCTCAACTGAGCCAAGATACCCACCATTCTCACCCTGCTCCAGTAGCGTTGTTTGCGCTGGCTCGGTCATGTACGTCGCATGCCGGACAGAAGGATCCCAAAAGACCTCTTGTATGGGGAACAGGCCACCGGCGCCTGAGCACGAATACGACCACATCTTCGTTTCAAGAGATATGAAACGAAGAGGGATATGAAGTCGCTTGATCTGGACGTCCTGAGTTGGGAGGAGGTTGCAAATGATCGCCCACACTGGAGACAAATACTGCGAAAGGAGATGAAGAGAGTGGAAGGAAAACAGGAACTCGCCACCAAAGAAAAACGCACTCGACGGAAGGAAAAACCAATAGCACCGGCAGAGAGGTCCTTCAAATGCAATCGGTGTATGCGTGACTGCCACTCCTGCGTGAGCCTGCAACAGATGCTGCATCACCATCAGCAGCTGACACAATTTCTTCGGGCGCAGATCCATGGCCTCTCGTGTGTGTGTGTGTTGTGTGTGTGTGTGTGTGTGTGTGTGTGTGT
>NC_068996.1:27541224-27544660 GCF_001194135.2 Octopus bimaculoides | reverse complement strand
CACATTCATACAAACATCTCTCGTCTCCTCCTTTCTTTTCCCCTCCCATCTTTCTGGACATCAAGATACCGCTCGCCCGCCCGTTCACATCCAATACCCACCACCTCGCTCACTTCATCTCATGTATCTCAAATTGTCGTCTACTCCCTCTCAATTATGGAATTAGTCCGAAATGTCAATATATGTAACAAGATGTCGGGAGAGAGAGAGAGAGAGAGAGAGAGAGAGAGAGAGAGAGAGAAGTGGAGGATTGGTGATTTAATGAGTGAGACAGGACTGAGAGATTAGTGGGTAGTTAAAAAAAAACTGAATGATCAATGACAAGGAAAGAAAGAACTACACGTCTCCTCTTCACATTTTTGCTTCTTTTCGTCTGACCCTTTCACTCCTCTCTGATTTGACAGTCTTTATACTTACATTGTCTATAATTATCATATGTACTCTTTTGTTTTATATGTTAACAATCGTTACATGATTGTTGCTGTTGTTGTTGTTGTTGTTGCTACTATCGGGAAGTTTGCTCCTGTTGTTATCGATGTCTTCTGGACGATGATGATGACGACGAGAAGGACGACGATGACGACGACGATGATGGTGATGATGATAGTGGTGGTGTTGGTGGGAGCGATGACAATGACAGTGGTGCTAGTTTCATTATTAACCATCCTTAAAATTGCTATATTTGGTGATGACGATTGTAATTACGTTGATGATGTTAATGATGATGGCAGTTACAGCTAGCTGGTTGTGACGATGACGATGATCACGGTGGCGGTGGTGGTGAAGTTTTATATAATCTTTATGTCTAATGCAAAAGATTCAATTTTAGTTGTTTCACTTATGTATTACGTATGTGTTCCTAAGTAGGTATGCTTGTGTGTATGCGTGTGCATGCGCGCGTGCGCGTGATAGATTACAGCTGTTTACAGAAACGCAATACATTCAGTAAAAAAGAATTATTTCATGATACAAACCGTCAGTGTTAATATATTGTGATGAGAAGCATCACGAACAATAATTCTGAATGATCAACAGTTAATACAAATAAAACGTAACCGCTTACGCCAATATCAGAAACGCATATGAATTGTTATTTGATAACATTAACATTTTATATATGTTACGGGTATTTGCTTGTGATTATGCTTTTATCACCCATTGACTGTCCCTGAATTCCTAGAAATGCAACTTTGAGTGTTCCACATTCGCTCTATGTTGATTCTATCTATGTTTTACTTTGTATCCTTCCGTTTCCAGCTCACTTATTCCTACTCCCATTCTAACCACTGATCTCTTTGTCACATTTCAGCTCGTATACTTAGCACACATATCTTTCTACCTCTCGTTGTTTGACTAAGGACATCGTCAAAGTATTATATCGTATATTTTCATTCCTTCTCTATCGTCCTTGTTGTTTGACTTCTTTTACCTCGTTTTATTTTCTTTATAACAAGTGAATAGTTTACTTTTTTTAACTTTTTAACGGAGAAGATGACTTCCTTAATTTCATTATAGGTATATCTATGGTCTTTTGCCCCAGTTGCTAAAATGCTAGTATTTATATTTCTTGTTTTTATGTCTCATTTTCATTGTTTTAATTGCCCAACAACCACATCCATTGTTGTTGACGTCACTAGGGTAGGTTGTTCTGCTTCAAGCCGTCGAAACTGTCAGAATCTTCAGCGAGGCAGCTGATGAAGGTTAAATTTGTCTTTCTTTTTCGTTTGCTTTATCTGCTGACAGGTTTTAACGTTACTATTCTATCTATCTATCTATCTATCTATCTATCTATCTATCTATCTATCTATCTATCTATCTATCTATCTATCTATCTATCTATCAGAGTATGTGTGTGTGTGTATGTGCGCGCGCACGTACTTGTATATACATATGTATGCCTTATTTCTGCCTACTACAAAATAACGGTCAGTCTGAAACTACAGTAGAAGACATCGATGGGTAGATGTTTCACCGTTGGATAGAAGTCGGACACTAATGTGACCTTCTTTTCTAAGATGATAGGTTAAGCTTTTAAAGATAGCTTTGGTTACTGTTTCTAACAGGTCGAGCAATCTCTCGTTGTGAGATTTACAAATAGTAATTTTCTAATTTATAGGTCGAGCAATCGCTCAGAGATTGCTTCATGGGCTGTTGTAGCTGATGTTTTTGTTATTTATGTCGCTGTTGTTATTATTGTTGTTCCTACTGCTGTTATAGTTGTTGCTGTTGTGGTTGGGTTTTGCTGTTTATGCTATTGTTATTGTTGCGATTATGTTTGTTGTTTATGTTATTGTTGCTACTATTTTTATTGCTGTTACTACCGCTGCTTCTTGCTGTGCAGATGTATTCAAATTAGTAGAGGGGTTTTAAACTAAATGCAGTCAAATTTGTATATAATTATCCTTGGAGATGATCATTCTATCCTATCTAACAGCTGAATTATCTTCTTCAGTGTCATCCGACATTTTGTTGAGGTCACATTCACCCCGTTTTCGCAAGAATGGCGACGGAGAAAGAGTAGATAACGGTAGAATGTTTCTTGTTATTTTAGTTATAACCTTTCTTGTATCATGCCCTTCTCCTCCACTTCAATAGTCTTCTTATTTTTGTTATCTATCATGGTTTCATCAATTTTATGTGAGTTTCTATTTTACAATCAGGGCCACCTCCATGTTTCTGAGTCATGTGCAACGGCATAACTATAGATATGTATGTCCCCATCACCTGACTCTTTTACCCATAAATTTCTGAAAAATGTTCATATTTTAATGAAAATTTCCGTAGATATATTTTAGATGATGTGGAATGAGGTTGTATCGGAATTTAGTGTGAAATTTTTTTAGGAAAGTGAGGGGAAATGAGATGATTTTCGGATAATTCACACACCGTGATTTGTTTTATCATAGCATTCTAAAAACTGAATATTTTTTAATAAAATTTTCTGCAAATACACTTTGAATGGTGTAGATAACGATTATGTCGGAATTCAATGAGAAAAAAACAACAACACAGGATGAGGTCGGATATTTCATATACTGAATTTAGTATGGAGCTATATAACATATGTGATATCGTTTATAATGTATTGTGTGCTATGAAACATGGGTGTAATATGTTATTGTGTATAATACGGGATATATTATTATGTAGATTATGGGATATATTATTGTGTATAATATGTGATATATCGTTCTATATTTAAGAGATGAGGAATTATTTACTTTATTTACATTATTTACATTTGACGGATATTTGTCCTCATCTTGTTTGTTGTTAACAAACTATCAAAAGGCTACAAAAGGCTACAAAGAGACAATTCCATCATGATACTCCCAGCGGACAAGGGAAATGCTACAGTGGTGATGAACAAGTCTGACTACTCCGAAAAATTGGCAAGTCTTATAAGTGATGGTAGCTACAGTAGAGTAAAGAAAGA
>NC_068996.1:27540886-27541214 GCF_001194135.2 Octopus bimaculoides | reverse complement strand
GTCTTATAAGTGATGGTAGCTACAGTAGAGTAAAGAAAGACCCAACTCTGAAAACAGAGAAGAAGTTGTCACAGATCTTGATCAAGAACAAGGATCACTTCACACCAATGGAGTACAGACAGCTGACTCAACACTACAGTAAACCACCACACATGTACGGTCTTCCTAAGATTCACAAGGAAGGTATTCCACTAAGACCTATAGTGAGCTGTAGGGGTTCAGCATGTCATCCACTGAACCGCTTCTTGGTGGATATAATCAGTCCATTAGCAGGAAAGTCAACATCATACGTGAAGAATTCCACCCACTTCACAGAATTGATCAAGGA
>NC_068996.1:27534934-27536332 GCF_001194135.2 Octopus bimaculoides | reverse complement strand
TATATATAGATATATATATATATAAAATTACCATTCCGAAATACATTACACACACAAGCACATAATATATATTGTTGTAATTTCTTTTGCCAAATAAACACAAGCACTATAAATTTTTTCTTCACTCATTTATTACTGTTCTTATTTTACTATTTTAACTTATGTCCATTGTCTAGAAATCTTTCGTCACACATCTGTGACCTCTTCAGCAACACTTTTCGTTTTCGTGTGTGTTCTTGCTCCACTTACGCAATTCTCGAATTGATAAACTTATATATATATATATATATATAATGGATGTCTTGTAAAACTATTCTGCGCATACAATAACGACCATACCAACAATCCAACACACCTCCATCATCAGCTGTCCCACGGATATCACTATGATTTCGACACCTGGACAGTACCATTCAATCCGGCGGTGTCAACAGCACTAAAATAAGTGTTGTTTGGGAACAAACATACCTTAGATATCACTACATTGATTCAATCTTAATTCTAGGAAGAATTAAACCCTAACATTATTAATTAAGCTACAACAAAGAAACCACATTTACCCTATGTACAAAAATAGTATCGCTAAATTAATATATATATACAGATATATGTGTGTGTGTGTGATGTGTATGAATGTGTGTGTGTGTGTGTGTGTGTGTGTGTATGTATGTATGTATGTATGTATGTATGTATGTATGTATGTATGTGTATGTGTGTATACGCGCACACACAAACATATGTGTACTCAGAAAATTTTTGTCGCCAGAGATAAAGTAGTCAATGCATTTAAAAACACCCGCACGCATAAATCTGCCTCCAGTTTATTTCTCCATAGAGAATTAAGATGGCATTGCTTTTAGTACTGACCAGTTCTATATAGTACGCGCGCGCGCACGCACACACGCACACACATCCACATATAAACATACGCGTTTGTAACTATTTACATGTTTTCACATACTACTAAATCAAATGAAATAATCTATTGCCTCTTTAGCGACCTCTTGATAAAATTGTCCACAAAAGGGATATGAAGAAGTTTTTTTGGATCTATTTCAAAACGGGGGCACCAGTATTTTCTTAACAAAACACTAACGAAACACTTTGAAACTTGGGACACTGGTAGAATGTGTCATATAAAACATCTTTTACTCTTAGTCTTCTTAACAAAAAAACGTACATCGCAAGTTATTCCATGTTAAAGTTGTATTTCTGTAATTTCAACCAATCACTGACGTCTATTCAGCTGAATAGAGTTACTGCTGGGCGGTCATAAAAATGTTATTCCCTGTGACATATTTCATCCGGTTTAATCGTAATTTATACGCATATATTGTTTATATAATAAATTACGCTGTGCGTATCTATGTGTGTAACAATTTTAGAGTTCGGATTCTA
>NC_068996.1:27533257-27534054 GCF_001194135.2 Octopus bimaculoides | reverse complement strand
AGGGTGACCGAAAGCGCACAAACTTGTACGATTCTCAGTAGATCTATCTACGAATGCTTCTACCTCATGCGATATCGTCATCATCGTTGACGTTGTTATCGCCTCCCCACCCCGCCACGACGACGACGACGATGACGACTACTGCTGCTGCTGCTGCTGCTGCTGCTGCTGCTACTACTACTACTACTACTACTACTACTACTACTACTACTACTACTACTGATCGCAGAGCCAGAAGTTCCATCTCCATTCCCAGCGCTAGATTTTAACATTTGTAATGCATTTAAAAGAAATATGACATTTGCTATGGTGGATGGGATTAAAGGAATTCGTTGTTCTCCCTCCACGATTCCTCCTGCTTACCCCTTTCTTTTTGACTCGTTTTAAAATGATCTTGTCTCAGTCAGGAATTTTTCAGATGTCATAGTCATTTTCTGTTGTTTTGATTTCCTAACCAAATATCCTCCTCAGATCTACAGACGAGCCTCCTCCCCACTTACTTCTCTGGTCAAATGTAAGGAGTTGATTGGTGTTGGTGTGTTTGGTGGTGGCGATGGTGGTATTGGAGGTTGTGATTGTGTTGAAGGTGTGATGGTGGTGGTTACGAAAGATGACAAGATTGGATGTAAACATAACTAAGGATAGGAAAAGAATATGTGTATGTGTGTGTGTGAGTGTGTATGCATGAATGTATATATATGTATGTGTGTATATATATATATATATACAAACAATATATGAGTATATGCATATATATGTACATGTATGTACATACCTTCATCTACATGTATATATAG
>NC_068996.1:27529290-27532932 GCF_001194135.2 Octopus bimaculoides | reverse complement strand
TATATATATACATATGTGTGTATCTGTGTGTACATACATACGCACATACATACACACATAAACGCACATACACAGATACAGGAAAATTTTTAATAAAATTTCATACTGTTGCTGCTCCAGTATGAAGAACATTATCAGTCGTAAGTCACATCTAGAACCCACTCCCAACTGTAACTGTCGAGACTCTGAATCTTGCCCGCTTGATCAGGTGTGTTTGATAAATGTAGTTGTTTATGAAGCCGAAGTTACAGCAGTGTTTCAAGACAACATAATTGAGAAGAAAAATTACATCAGTTTATGCAAAGGCAATTAAAAAAAAAACAGTTATGCAAAGCACCAGTCTTCTTTCAGACACATGTATGGGATCTGAAGACCAACTGCACACCACATACAATCAAGTGAAAAATCATGGAGAAATCTACGGCATATAAAAATGGATAAAAGAGATGCCAGTTACGTGTAGCTGAAAGATCGTACATTCTTTTTAGGTCCAAGAATTTCACCACACTACTTAATTCCAGATGCGAAATTCTTAGCTAATGTAAGCACTTAGACAGGTTTCTTTTGTCGAACTGGAGGACGCCACCTGTTCCGGATTGAATAGCTGTCTCACAGACTTTGGCGTCCTTTCTCTTATATTATACTGCACCAGCTTCATTAATTATGGTTTTCTTACTTTTCTTTTCTTTCTTCTCGTTCCACTTTTTGCCAACTTAATCGGGTTTTTGCGTCTAGTTTTTTTTCCTCGTGTTTTCTCACAGTCCAGCGTCCTGGTTTATAAAATACATCCAGCATATGAACTGAACCCGAAAGATTGCTTGTAGATACAGGGCATGTTATATAAATCTGTCAACTCAATGAATCTTAAAAGCATGAAACTATTAGTAGCTCTTTTGTAAATTCTGTACATTAAATGACACACACGCATACACACATACACACATACACACATACACATACACACACATAGTGTACGGTTCCACTATTTGTGGGATCAACAACATAGTACTCCATCCAGTGAGATATATCATTTAAAATACACAAGATTTAAATGCAAGATACCATTAGTTTCATGTCTTTGATAATATCCCGATTGACAGCTGCTTGTGAATTTGAGCAAGGAAGTTTCCACGGTATATAGTGCCAATATCGCCCCGGCTAAACATGATCATCACCAATGAGGCGACTTAACAAGTGATCGTGCTGTAACTAACAGTGTGAATGAAAAGAAATGCGTGAATTACCAGGAACCGGACGATAAGTACCAGGATAGAGTTTAGAGCATTTGATCCTATAGAGGTGATTGTAGAGGCATTGCTGGACACTCGGTCTGTAAAATACTCAAGCAATTTGAGACTTACAAGGGTGGTGAAGGAGAGGGCTATTCAGCTTGCAAGTGAAGCTACAGAGAAAGGCACCAAAGGATTCTGGATTTAGAGGGCTGTTTTATGACTTGCTACTACTGAGACGCCAGTCACGATCTGATCAACTCTGCTGAGTTGTCTGGACGAGGGCATCTGATTTTGAAAGATTCAAAACTCCAAATAACATCCAAGTCACATTACAGACGATATGTGTCAGCTCCTTCAGATGCATATTGTACACACACGCGCGAGCGCACGTATGTATGTATGTATGTATGTATGTATGTATGTATGTACGTTTGTGTGAGTGTGTGTATGTATAGACAGAAAACTGATAGATAAATAGATAGATAGATAGATAGATAGACAGACAGACAGATAGACAGACAGCCAAACAGACAGATAGATTGATAGACAGGCAGATAAATAGAAAGATAGATAGATCGACAGATTGACAGACAGACAGACAGACAGACAGACAGACAGATAGATAGACAAACAGACAGACAGATAGATAGACGGACAGACAGACATACAGGCAGGTAGGTAGATAGATAGATAGATAGATAGATAGATAGACAGACAGACAGATAGACAGACAGACAGATAGACAGACAGACAGACAGACAGACAGACAGACAGACAGACAGACAGACAGACAGATAGATAGATAGATAGATAGATAGATAGATAGATAGATAGATAGATACTGTCACTGTACCCACTGGGATATGTAAGAGTAAACATATCCAATGAGAAGAAATGTATGAAGAACTAGGAAGTACTTGAAGATATAACTCAAGTACTGGGTATGTGGATATTTGAAAATATCTAATAGAGTGATGACCGTGTCCTGCATAGTTACTGGCTACCCTTTGACATATTGCTCTTCTGGCAGGGATACGCCGATGTCACAGGAATGCAGTATAGTGGCTTCTGAAGAGGTAGCAGAAGAGCTGAACTGAGCCAATGGTGCTTCTTACATTGATGATGAGTGGAGGAATCCATGAAGATCAACAGTCAGGATCACCAAGCTCTATCAAGAGAATAACTGCAACGCATCCATAGGGATGGCATCCATTGTTGTGCAATCAGCTGATGAAGGATTCACTATGACTCAAGCTTTCAATTCAAATTCATAATTGCAGAACTGGATGGCAGCAGTGAGTCATGGGAATCCATGAAAGTAGTGAAAAAAATTACAGTATAAGAATATTACTTGTCATGATATAGAGATTTTCCTTCAGTTCTGTAAACCATGTTAACAGGGGTAGAAACGTTGCAAAAGGCGATTAGAGAACTAGAGGAACAGACAGAGGAAAGTGGGATTGAAGAGTATGAATACGTAGTTATCTTATTCTCTCATTTCTTTCAACTCGTTCCAACTCTTAAAAAATTTCTGAGATGAGTCTTAGTGAATAAAATACCGACTGATCCATTTAAAACCTTTCGGCTCGTGTATCCAAGCAATTAATTCATTATGCGAACGTAGATTATAAGATGAATTCCTTTTATCAACTGTTTTGTGCAAAAGTTTGGCGACGAACGGAAACAGGCTCCTTTTCACGCGTCGCACGGTCGTCATAAAACATATAACCTTAATATATAAAGCTGAAGTTGTGTGTCTGTGTGAAGCCTTTTTAAAAGTTTATAGAAATCCACATTTTCCATTTTTTCGTAAACAATTTACATCAATGGAATTTTCTCGATGTGAACTTTCCAGTGCAGTAATTAGAGTTTTTAAATTCCGCTTACTTTGTGTGATTTAAGGGAGATTTGGCTGTTGTTTCTAGCAACTTTTATATTTCTTCCCTTCTACCTGGACAGCGTTCTTACACACGCGCTCAACAGAGAGAAAGTGATACATACAACGTCATAGATTAAACTTTCTTCTCAGTATTCTTTACTTATTTTTCATAACATTGATACGTAAAAATACACACAACCACACATACAGGATCTGTGACAACAACATACACATTGCTCCCGTTCTCTATCTCTCCCTCTTCCTCTTTCAAACGCATACACGTACAACTAAACACAATCTTTCACGTTCGTCAATGTGGCATAACTACAGAGTTGTACCCACCGACTTTGGAAGGTCATAGCTTTCAGAAAAATTAATATTTTTTTAATGAAATTTTTTATGCATATATTATTTATTATGTAGATTCCGAATATACAAAAATTTTCGGTGAAAGTGTTTTGGGAGAGGGGTGGGGGAAATTTTCGGAAATTCCACTTAAATTCCTCTTAACTTCCAGGAAAATGAATATTT
>NC_068996.1:27519869-27528943 GCF_001194135.2 Octopus bimaculoides | reverse complement strand
GTTAGGGTTAGTGTTAGGATTAGGTTTAGGATTAGGGTTGGGTAATCGTGCGGGTGTTAATCTGAAAAATTACAGATACGTGAAAAGTACCGACCCTGCCATCTATTATAACTTTTGTTGTTCTGTTTAATATATACATAGATTATGCCTCCAAAGAAGAGAGTTTGCTGGGGAAAGAAAGCAACCGGTTTAAATTGACAGCAACAGACTGCAGCAGTTCACCACATTCTGCTCAATCTAATAGAATTCTGGCAAAACTGTGTACCAACAGATCGCCAGCAATTGCTTCATTACAAATTGCCGTCCTAGCTCCTGCGAAAAGGGATTACTCTGCTATGTATAATCAGGGCAGCGCAAAAATTTGTTTTGCACAAGCATTTCTATAGCCAATTTACGTACGCTTAATAATATTACGTAAAACAGCCTTCAGACTTTCCCTATTAATTTCATCGTCTTTTGAATTATGAACATATTTACATCATAAAGGCTTTTTCGTTGTAAGGCTTTCTTTTTTAGTTTATTTTCACCTAGAAAGACTTATCGTAGATGGCGTAATAAGTCACACCCAGACAAGGTCGGGTTATACTGCTAGTAGGACATAAAAGGCTCGCAATGTGAGATGCGAGCAAGTGCCAGCATAGATTAACAAAATCTCACAAATACAAGCCCCAGCTTTCAAGGGGGATCGGAAAGAGAAGACAAGGAGATGTACATGCCCAACAACAAGAAGAAAACACCTCAGAGGATGAATTCTTGGTATTCAGCACAATTAATGTTCATAAGATGGGAAACAACAACCGAAGAAAAAAATGAGGCATACACAACAATACAAATCCAAAAGAAGTCAGGCAAGAAACAAATAAACATTGACCTAAAGCTAAAGATTGACACTGGAGCCTCGAGCGATATCTTGCCTGTCAACCTCTACAAAAAGATGTTCCCAGAACACATGATACAAAGTCAAAGAAAGAATCCTCACACCAAGTGATGTAATCCTGACTGCATATGGAGGTACCAGGATTCCACAACTGGGCAAAACAACCATTACAGGGATACACAAAGAAGAAAAATCAAGTGTTCTTTTTATGTCACAAGAACAGAAGGACCCGCAATTCTCGGACTTAATACCTGTCAAAAGCTCAACATTGTATCAATCAACAGTGAAGTGAAGGTAGCTCCTAGCAGGATTGACAGAAATATGCCTATCAAAGATCGACCACCAATTAGAAATAAAGATGAACTGATGAGCATGTACCCAGAATGTTTTGATGATACAGTCGGGTGTTTTGAGAAGTATCGGTACCATATAACAGTCGACCCCAACGTCAAGCCAGTTGTCCATCCACCTCGCCGTGTTTCGCTAGAATTAAGAGAGAAGCTAAAGGCAGATTTGGACAGAAGAGGGAAAAACAAATAATCACCAAAGTGACACAATCAACCGACTGGGTGAATTCAATTGTAATTAAAGAAAAACCCAATAGTACCCTACGAATATGCCTTGACACCAGGGATCTGAACAAGGCATTAAAACGAGATTACTATCCAATTCCAACCCTCGAAGAAATCACACCATCATTAGCTGGATCTAAGATATTCAGCAAACTGGATGCCAGCAATGGGTACTGAAATATAAAGATAGAGAAAGAATCATCCATGCTCACTACCTTCAACACATCATTTGGCAGATACAGATTCAATAATGCAAATATTTGTGCTTGTGTTTGTCCCGCTGCCGATGCTGGTGTGTTTATGTCCCTGTTCGGCAAAAGAGACTGATAGAATAAGTACTAAGCTTACAAAGAATAAATCCTAGGGGCGATTCTTTCGACTAACACCTGTTAAGGCGTTGCTCCAGCATGGCCGCAGTCAAATGACTGAAACAAATAACATATATATGTGTGTGTGTGTGTGTGTGTGTGTGTGTGTGTGTGTGTGTGTGTGTGTGTGTGTGTGTGTGTGTGGTGCATGTATTTATGTGCACCTGTGTTTACTACGCTACATTGTGTCATTGTATTTACGTACGTTTACAGGCGTACATATATGCAAGTCAAACGTCTATCTTCCCCACAATTCTATTCATACAGACGTTGTTTCCACCCCGACCCAAACTTAGCGCAACCACCACTCTTAACTAGTTGGGACATATGAATTGGCACGTCTATAAATCCCCACCAACTACATTAATTTTTTTCCAAACACTTCTTCCTGTTTACTTTGCCTTGTGGATGGAACCTCTCATCCCCACATGCCCATATCTCCACACTTCCTTTCCGTTTCAGAACGAACCCATAAAAGCATACACACAGACAGACCCATGCATACAGCCATTCCCATACACATATACATACACTTGAACCACCACATAAAACACACTTTCAGATATGTTTATATATAAACATAGATTATATTACATATGTATATATACATATATTTCATTTCCGCGAAAATTGGTGAATCATGGGGTTCAAATGAATACGTAAACTCTCTTATCTCATGCACTCTGTATTTATTTTCTTTCACACCAATATATAGTCAAACGTTAAGTGAGAGGTGCTAAAGTACTTAACGTAGTGAGCCTCTACTAAATCTTTATTCCATTTAAATTACATCCGTAGTGGAAATAACGTAATAATTTAGCGAAATGATATTTCTTATCATAGAAGGCAAGGATGGCAACTCTGAAATTCAAATATAAAAAAATTAAATGAGGTTATGCAGCAGTGAATGAGCTTGATCTTTGGTAAGTATAGTGACAACATTTGGTATGTTTCGTACTTGTAAGGTCTTACAAGTATATTATATAGCAAAACACAGTAGTACATCTACAGAACATCTAAATAAATAAACCAAATCTTGCTTTCCGTCATATCACGTGACCTACTAGAAAAATTGGTTGTCCTTTACAGTTGTGTCTGTTAAACTTTTAACGCATTCAGTTTATAATATTGTTGAAATATTTTATCAAATGGGCTAGCCAGCTAACTAAAATACATAAATAAATAAAAATATAACGTTAGTTTCAGTTTGAACGTTGGTACATTTGTGATTATTTTCAAACAGTGTTACAGTGAAGAAATATGGAGTGAAAAAATATTGGTGTGTGGTTAAGCAAAGCTTCTCTGAAGATGTCAAAGAAGAAATGTGCTGAAACAACCAGTATCTATCAATGGCCAGAGTTAGGAAATTATTTATAAGGTTAGCTCATTGAACGAAATATTTACATCGCCACTTGATATTAGGAAATATAGCTGAGCACTTAAACGGGCAAAAACACGGCCAAATGAAGCCGGAGATTTCAAAGCAACAGCAACAAACTGACGTTTCCACTTAATGAAGAAAAAAAAAAACCCTGCAATTTTGTATAATATTAGAAGAGAAGAAGTTCACAGAAACTCTTAGCAGACCTTGAAAGGAATAAATTACAAATTTCCACAGATAGACTGAAGAAGTAGTCTCAGATTGGGTTTCCTCAGCAATAAAATTGCTGACATCAGAAGCTAAACAAATTATTTTAATAGAAAGTACAAATCATGAAATGACGAAGTTCACTATTATATTAAACCGCCTCACATTTGACACCAAGTTTAAATCAATGTTAATTTTTAAAAGAAAAACAATATTAAATAACGAAATTAATTCCAGGTGTTTATCTTCATGTTGATGAAAAAGCCTGGATGGATGAAGCTGGGGTAGATTTATGAATTGAAAAAATATAGAATAGATAACCATGTGATTTAAGAGAGGAAAGAGTTTGTTGATTTGGAACCCACTTAACATTATTAGAAACATCTAGAATAAGACAATAGCATAGGATTCAGTAACTCCATAGGGATTAACAACTTTATGGTTGATTATACTGCAGCGGCTTTTCATCAGACTTGCATCAAAGTTTGATGCAAATTCGATGAAAAGCTGCTGCAATGTAACCAGCCGCTAATATTACGTAACTTCACATGAAACCATTTACGCTTTTAACGAAGTGGTGCTGAGACAAATGAAACTAGAAATAAAGATGTGCTAAACCGATTCAGCGTCTTCTTTTTTGGAATACCAAACACACACACCTGCAGCAGAAGCGCCAAGGCACTCACACACATACCTACACTCACGCACATATAAATGCACCCATACACACATCCACATATCCACACACATACTCATCTCCTCTATGGACTGTGCAGATATATGCACGCACGCGTGCGTACCCCACCTACATAAATACTTGCATCCTCAAACAAATACACACATACTTGCACTCTGACACACGCATGCGTATCGTTGCTACTATGTAATAACTATTTCGTGGCCGAAGGCGGCGAGCTGGCAGAAACGTTAGCACGCCGGGGGCGAAATGCTTAGCGATATTTCGTCTCTGTGAAGTTATTGCGTGAGTCTATGTTGAATTGTTTATTGAATTGTTGCCGTTGTTGATTGAATTGTTGTTTAATTGTTGCCGTTGTTGATTCGTTAATTGTTGCTTTGTTTCCCATTGTGGGAAAATGGAGAAGGCGCCGAAGGCAGGCCCCAGTTATGCGGCCGCAACAAGCAAAGGAGTAGACGTGCAAGAGTTGAAGGTCCGAGAAATAAAAGTGGAGCCCAGAAAGATGAAGGAGAGTGAAAAACTAATCACTAAGGAAGGTAACATACTGAAGCTAACGCCACCGGATGAGCTATCGGCCAACGTGTTAAAACGAACGGTAACATTTAAAACCATGAAGACAGCCACGAGGAAAATAGTGATTGCGCCGATAGAAGCCATAGAGGAATGTATCAAGGAATTGAAAAGAGTTACAACATACGTTACGAGAGGAAGGAGATACGCCACTGTGGAGGTGCACTTCACAACGGAGGAAGAAGCAATAAAGTACACCACAGAGGCTATAAGGTCAGAAGAATGGATGCTCCTGCCTTCATACTGCGGCAAACGTGTGGCCAAAGTGCGAGTGGATAGGGTGCCACCCGAATTAAAGGAAGAATGGCTGATGACAGCAATAACATATAATATGAAGGATGGGAAGATTCTGAAGGCTACCAGGACCCAGAAGGTGAACTACTGGGGATATGGTATCGAATTAACGATTCAGGCAACAACGGAGGACTTGAATAGTGTGGTGGATGAGATTGTGCTGCCAGAAGATGTGAAGCTGAGAGTCATTGTGGAGGGCAGGCCGCCAGT
This sequence comes from Octopus bimaculoides, assembly GCF_001194135.2. Classification (NCBI taxonomy): domain Eukaryota; kingdom Metazoa; phylum Mollusca; class Cephalopoda; order Octopoda; family Octopodidae; genus Octopus; species Octopus bimaculoides. The sequence continues at coordinate 27,523,767 of NC_068996.1, read as the reverse complement.
ATGTTTCTCATGTGGAGAAAGGGGTCACATGAAGGTATGGTGCACCCAAAGAAAGCCACAAACAGAACAGGAGGAGAAACATGAGAGTGTGGACCAAGTAGTATAGGACAAGGCAACAGAAAAAGAAACGGAGAAGGTATTCACTATAGTTAAAAAGAAAAGAAGGAGAGGAGGAATGAGTTCTCCGCCAGAGAAGCAGAAAAAGAAGAGAGAAGAGGTGAGAAAAGGAACTGTGAAGGAGGGCAGTAGGAAGTAAAAAGAAAGTGGTGTTACCAGTGGAGAAAGTGTCAGAAACTCAACTGTATGAAGGTGAGATGGAGAGACTATTTATGGAGGAAGAAAAAAGAGAACCAAAAGTCCAAGAGAAAGGAAAGAAGATACGAGGAGGAGAAGGAGTATGGTGTTATGTAACGTACCTAAAACATGTTGAAACAGAAAAAAATAATCAAGTTACACTCAATAGTAAGAGTGAAGGTGCCTTCATACGTCTACGCAGAGGATATGAAGGCAATAGTGATAGAAGAAGAAAACTACAGAAAATTGAAAGAGATATGTGGAGATAACGTTGACCCGCCAGGAGTGGAGGTGGAATTTAAAGAGTTGCCACCAGTGGTGGATTTAAGAGATATCGAACCACTAATGAAGTTCTACTAAAGACAAAAAAAAGTATGAAATTAAAGGAGAAAAAAAAGAACAATTGTAAATAGTACATATAACGGTTCAAATGGTACCGCAAGGGAGTTGGGCCCATGCGTCCATTTTCATTTTTTCATTTTTATATAACTTTCATTTCATTTACATTCGTTTTATGTTTTTTGTCCCTACTGTGGTCTTGTCTGTCCTTGTGGTGTCTCCATCTATGTTTAGGGCTTTATGCCTAATAAAGAAATCGGTATTTCGTTTGCCGTTACGTTCTGAGTTCATATTCCGCCGAGGTCGAGTTTGCCTCTCATCCTTTCGGGGTCGATAAATTAAGTACAAGTTACGCACTGGGGTCGATGTAATTGACTTAATCCCTTTGTCTGTCCTTGTTTGTCCCTCTATGTTTAGCCCCTTGTGGGCAATAAAGAAATAAGAAGCTAAGTACTAGTTGCGTACTGGGGTCGATCTAATTGACTGGCCTCCTCCCCCAAAATTTCGGGACTTGAGCCTAGAGTAGAAAAGAACTATTTCCTGGCCGAAAGTGCAATACAAACCAGGTTGCTGCCAATTATAAATAGTGTAATATGAAGATTATAAAGTTAGTCGTACGACATAACAGCACATTACTTAACTGCATAACTAAATGTACACATATGCACATATAAAATATGCACACACACACACACACACACACACACACACACACACAAAGAGAAATACGAACATAAATATATATTATACATATAAATACATGTCACATACATAGACTTACATATACACATGCAAAGTTACCTAGAAGACAGTTTAACGGCTGTTGATGAATCAATCAACCACACTCTAATCAAGCAGTGGTAGGAGACAAATAACACATAGATGCGCGCGCGCATTTAAAACAGACTTTAAAGCACAAAGTGAGTTGGAATTTTACAAACAATAAAGGAATTCGCGAACGCAGAATAGCTGTGAAAACAGCTCAGAGGATCGAATAAATACCTTTAGAAGACGGGAAAAAGTGGCCAGCAAGCCGCTACATTGAATCGAACCTTGTACTTCAAAAGACGGTGCTTGTTGTCAAGGGTCGCATAGCTAAATAGTACTGAGTGGTCAGCCGAAACTCGAGAGGTACAAGGTTCGATTCTCGGTAGCAACTTGCTGACCATTTTTTGCCGTCTTCTAAGGGTATTTACCCGATCTTCTAAGCTTTTTACACAGTCATTCTGCATTAGAGATTTCCTTTATTCTATAATAAAGAAACTGAACTAAGACCACATAGTTAGGAAATAAGCTTGTTATCGATTCAGCCACGCCTGCAGACTGGAAAGTATTTTTTCCTCAAAACTTTTGAATACTACGGGTAGATGTCTGGCATTTGTGTTAATATATGTGAGCCTTAAGACGGCGAAGTGGCAGAAACGTTAGCACGCCGGGCGAAATGCTTAATGGTATTTCGTCTGTCTTTACGTTCTGAGTTTAAATTCCGCCGAGGTCGACTTTGCCTTTCATCCTTTCGGAGTCGATAAATTAAGCACCAGTTGCATACTGGAGTTGACCTAATCGACTAGCCCCCTCCCCCAAAATTTCGGGCCTTGTGCCTGGAGTAGAAATGAATATATGTGAACCTTTTTGTTTGATCTTCTGTATAGCATATATTCGCGTATAATTATGTTAAGTGAAACATTTATAGAATTAGCTGTACTCAAGTTTGTAGATATTGTTATTTTAAGTTAGAAAATTATTATTTTTTTTAATCTCACAACGTGAGATATTCAGCAACAGTACTTTGTAGTAAATATTGTTTACCAACATAACATGGCAGTCCTGGTTTAGGACTAATGTTACTGTAATTTAGCCCCAAGAGACATCGTCTTCAGTTGGCTATACGACACGATCTGTGTCCTTGTATTTTTGAACAAGGGAATCTAGCACCCCAACTCAGCTCAAAACAATATCTGTGTATCGCAATTTCTGATGAGAAATAACCCAGAAATCGCGATACACAGATATTGTTTTGAGCTGAGCTGGGGTGCTAGATTTCCTTGTTCGAAAATATAAGGACACAGATTGTGTCGTATAGCCAGCTGAAGACGATGTCTCTTGGGCTAAATTACAGCAACATTAGTCCTAAACCAAGACTGCTATGTTATGTTGGCAAACAATCTTTACTACATTGTTATTTTAAACCCGAAATAATTGAAAGTTCTGATTAAATCTGTTCGATATTTGTCTAATGTTTAGTTGTTCGTATGCTGCAATGCATTAGTTCAATCTTAACTCCTCCTCCTCCTCTTCCTCCTCCTGTTCAACCACTTATTCGACATGAAACCATGAACAACATTTGTTGGAAGGAACGAGTAACCTGCAATGTCCAATACAGCACTGCTTATATCTCAGGTATATTCCAGAATCTAGGAAAGATGAGAGTTTGCGCCGGCAACATTTTATCCAATGAATTTATTGCAGATTGATTCATAAAAATGCTGTGAGAAGAATTCGTCAAGAGAGAATATATTTAGATGTGATACTAGTTAACATATGTTGTGCATGAAACACATTGAAGGAGAGTTACGAGCTTTAGTTATGGAGAGGGAGATCAGTGAAAGGTGGTGAGAGAAGGTTAGACGAGTGAGATTCAAGGTCAACTGATGCAAACATTCATGTCTTTAGCAGCTTAGCTTTACTAACAATGCGACGAGCGGTAACTGTGTGCAGCAAAAACTTCATTACTTTACCTTGAAAACCTAGTCAATTTTGCTAAATGGCAGAGGACGATAACTGAAATCATGCTTCACATAATTGGCATATAGTCATTAAAAATAAACCGTATGAATCGAATTACGCCTTAGTCGTAAACCGCGATAAACGCTACGTTCCTCTCTCCCTCTCCCCCTCTCTCTGAATACATACATACATACATACATACATACATACATTGTTGTTGTTGTTGTTGTTGGCACCCCGTCGCTTACGACGTTGAGGGTTCCAGTTGATCTGATCAACGGAACAGCCTGCTCGTGAAATTAACGTGCAAGTAACTGAGCACTCCACAGACACGTGTACCCTTAACGTAGTTCTCGGGAATATCCAGCGTGACACAGTGTGACAAGGCTGGCCCTTTGAAATACAGGTACAGCAGAAACAGGAAGTAAGAGCGAGAGAAAGTTGTGGTGGAAGAGTACAGCAGGGTTCGCCACCATCTCCTGCTGGAGTCTCGTGGAGCCTCGTGGAGCTTTAGGTGTTTTCGCTCATAAACACTCAC
>NC_068996.1:27515958-27519859 GCF_001194135.2 Octopus bimaculoides | reverse complement strand
GTTTTCGCTCATAAACACTCACAACGCCCGGTTTGGGAATCGAAACCGCGATCCTATGACCGCGAGTCCGCTGCCCTAACCACTGGGCCATTACGCCTCCACACATACATACATACATACATACATACATACATACATACATACATACATACATACAATAGGCTCAAACTATGGGAAAATACACAGCTATAAGTACGCAGTTATCGCCTCCACTGATGAGCTTGAAATAGGAATCGAAACCGTATCATATCACAAGTTAATTTCTTGCTTGTTTTATTATTAATATATTCTTCCTAATGTATTTCTACGTGTATATCCTTGTATATGTATACGGTTACATTAATTTAGCTACGCTAGAGTAAAGGACACTATACATACATACATACATACATACATACATACATACATACATACATACACACATACATACACACATACATACATATATGCATACATACATACATGCAAACATATTTGCATACATACATGCACATATATTTACATAATACATACATACACGCCCAGATACATACATACATACATACATACATACATACATACATACAAACACACATATATGTAGATACATACATGCATATATACAGGCATGCACCATACATACATACAGACATACATACTTTTGTATGTATATGAATATATATTTATAAGAATAAAATACATATATGTAATCTTTAATATATACATATATAAGTGTGTGCGCGTGCGCGCGCGTGCCTGCAGTATGTATATATTAAGCTGCTGATGTTGAAACTACAGCATATATTTGTGCATAAAGTTCGCTGGCATAGCATACCTTCAATGCTTGCTATTCAGATGATTTTGAAGCTGCTGAGCGAAAAAGAGCTTTTACACAGCTCTATTATTAAGAAGGAATATCATATTTATTTGAAAGTAAATGATAAATAGAATTGTTGCTCCCTCTGTTGCTCTAATTCTGACTTCCTTCATTCGCATAACAATAAAATAAATTATATCACTAAATGTCAAACTTGTTGAGTCAAAGTTTGTTTTAAATACCATACAACAATTGATGATATGAAAAATACGAGGAATATTACTGATGTCGTCTTTTCAATGAAGATATATATATCAGCAGTCAGTTGACCTTAAAGAAAAAAAAGGAGAATGAATTTTCGTATAAATATATCCCAAGAATGTAATATGCATGGATTACATCTTTCGGGCCCTTTGTCGCTTGAACAATATGCATGGCTAACATACAAGCAGGACTGTAAATGTCACGTATGTATGTATGTATGTATGTATGAATGTATGCATGTCTCTTCTGTCTTTTAATTATTATAAATTTTTCACTAAGGAGGGAGCCGGTTTCCATCAGATACAAGGCTCCATCTTTAGGATATAATTAACACAGACAAATTCACATTTGGAACTTGAGAAAAGTCTTGCATATTTTGACTGTTCCACTCACAGATTGGACTTGTACTGTACGAATTAGCTGGTCGATTTCTCTTTCTGAAAATCCCAGTGTATCCAGATTTTCCTTTAAGCATTTACTAACAAAACCTAGTGCTTCAATTATTATTAATATGAATATGAATACATAATCTGGATATAGAAGCTGGAGGTTTCGAAGAAGTTGTCCATAGATATCCTCTTTGTCTTTGATTTTCAAAGAGATATTTATATTTGTAGCGCAGCTGACTTCTATGATGGTACATACCTTTGTTCCTCTGTCCCAAACAACAATATCCAGCCTGTTATACTTACATTTGACAGAAGTTTTGATGGAAATATTCCCCTAGTATTCCTCGAGTTGGTGTTTATGAATGTATTCCATAACAGAGGGATTTTCGAAGTTTATTTCAGGATAGTCTCTTTTGCGGATAGCTTTGTAAATTGTTTTAGCAACAACGTTGTGTCGCATAGGGAGGTAGTACCGTGACGACATTTTAGGACAGCTGATAAACACATGCGTAATATCTTCCACAGAAACACGACATAGCCTACACATGCGGTTGCACCTTGGGATTACAAGAGCGTCACTGTCTCTCTCTTGTTCACCAGGTACTTTGTGGCAATTTCCTGTTCCTGGATTGCAAACGCATAGCCTTCAAAGTGTGATGTGATGTAGTGGTCTTGTGTCCAAGAGAGGCTGCGCTTTGTATCAATTCTACTGTCTTCTTCAAGCTTCCGGGAAGTATATCTATGCATAGTCTTTTTTTTTTGTATGTTGAGTGCTTTCCATCCAGGTCTTCTCTGAGGTAAGAGAGTCCAGCTATGTTGGGGCTGTATAGGAGATCATCAGGAAGAGAGTGTTTCTTGAGGAGTTCACTGCCAACTCGTACAATGTTGCTCACTTGATTTTTCAGGACTACATTAATATATTTATGTTTGCTGCTGCTGTTTAGCAGATGCTGCCTGAGTGATACCATACGGCATTCGAAGGCCGTCTGCACTGATTTCAGGCCTCTACTACCTTCATTTCTTCTTAAGCAGAGCCTGTCAACATCACTGTTTTTGTGGAAGTTCCCAGTTGTCAGGATTTTGCGGGTGTTGATATCTATGGAGTGGATTTCCCCTACAAACCAATCAAGTATCCCAAATGTTGATCTCAGCACTAGTACTGCAGACGCATTGTGGGAAATTGTTTTGTTGTAAAAGGAGAGTTCCGACTGCCATATTTTCCTAAGTCTGGTGTAATACTCTTGGGTCACTCTATCTTTATTCACAGTGCCTTCACATGATACATTTTCATCTATGCCTAAGTACTTGTAACATTCTTTGTATAGAATGAGAGAAATAGAGAGACCGTTGATGCACAGGTTTTGGGTTTGGGTTTTTCTTCGTTCTGTAACCAAATATGAACATTTCTTTTGGCGGAATTCCATGCCTATATCAGCAGAAAATGTTAATAATTCCATTTTTTGGGGCATTGTTAACACGTTTAGCATAAATCTTCAGGTCATCTACAAAGAAATTATGAGTTACATTGATATTTCTGGCAGTTGAAGATCCTAGCATGTAACCATTTGTTTTCTGCAGTAGAAACGATAATGGATTCAGTGCCAAAATGAAAAGTAGTACAAAAAGACTATCTCCCTGGAATATTCTCTTTTTAATACCTATACCATGAGAAACAATTATTCTGTTCTCAGTTGTAAGGGTAAGAATAGTTGTCCATGTCTTTGTGAGTCTCTCTATAGCAGTAATTAAGGTAGTAGGTACTTTTGCCAGATGTAGGGATAGAGTCGAATACCTTCTTATAGTTAAGCCATACTGTCACAAGGTTTCTGCGTTGTTTTCTTACTTCAGACAGTACAGCTTTGTTTATTGAAAGTTGTTCAGCACATCCTCACACTCCCTTTTTTCCACCAGCCTGTTCATCAGTCACAATGTTGTTCGACTCACAATGGTCCTGGTGGAATTGGTTGACGCAACTTGTGTACAGTTTGTACATAATGTTTAGGCAAGCAATGGGCCTGTAGTTTCCTGCCATCTCGGTGATTTCATTTTTGGCAACAAGATTTGTCCTTGATGTATGTATGTATGTATGTATGTATGTATGTATGTATGTATGTATGTATGTATGTATGTATGTGTGCGTATGTATGTATGTATGTATGTATGTATGTAGGTAGGTAGGTAGGTTTGAATGAATATATATATATATATATCTAATAAAATTTGTTTCCTATTAAGAAACAAAAGAGTTTATATAGGATTGCAAAAGAAGTGCTCAAATATAAATGAGACTAGTATAAAAATACTACATTTTATATATATGTATTATTTTTATATTATATACTTTTCTTATGTGTTTGTGGACCATGGTGTATTTTTTATATATGATTGTTTGTTTGAGGGGTGGTGTTTTTGTTGAGTCGTTGACCCGAACATAATGTTTTTATTCTGTCAC
>NC_068996.1:27511820-27515536 GCF_001194135.2 Octopus bimaculoides | reverse complement strand
AAAAGCAACAAGCGAAATAATAACCCGACACCTGACATTCAACTACAATAAACTTGTAGTGACCTCTGGCGGTCAAGCAGGAAAGCAAAACGAAAAAGGGATCTAACGAGAGTAATCTCCCTCGACCTTCTCGAAAATTCTCGAACATTCTAGAAGCTTCCAATTGACTTCCGGATGACGTGGAAGTCAGGGACTTCAGGTTCATCCCTTATATAAAGGAACACATTCTAATTTCGCGCCACTCTTGCCTGTCAGATCCTAGACATGCAATGAGTCACGCCACTGGCATACACATCCGCACGCGCGGATGTTCACCTTATTTGTTTTGAGACACGTGGTTGCAAAATATGTTCATGTGATGCTACAACCTTTTCCCTTCAATTAACCTTATATGTTAACACATTACATCCAGTAATAAATATGTTATGACTTATTACAAACGTCTCTCTTATTTTCTTGTCGTTTACGTACAAGATGGTGACCTCTCTTTCTCGCATGCAGTTATAAAAATTAAAGGATGTCACTTACTGACATTCACTATAAACTGCTGAATTCAACAGCGTAAGAGCCACTCAATAAACTTCCAAGTGATAAACCCCGATGAACATACAAATTATTGCAGTTTACTATTCGATACAAAACACACCACTCAAATGATTTAGACTTTCGCACCATCGACGCCGACACTACTACGACAATGGGTTAACTTCCACGTCGGCATTAACAAAACGACTCGTCTCCAGCCGACAACAACGAGACGACTGATCTGTTAGGCTAACATGGACCAAAAGGGCAAATTACGCGCTCAATTGCGACCGACGACAAAAGCGAATTACAACCACATTGCTTTGCATACTTGACTTCGTAGAAGGGACACCGAAAAACTCTTTTTTCACATGTATATAAATTTATATTTCATTTCATTCTAGTCTAAACATTTTTTTGTCCTGCCCTCTTTACTCCATTTATATCCTTACAAGTCAGTCATGTCCAAAGTTAATGCTTCTTTTTTGTTTTGTTTTTGCAGGCTTCACTTGCAGATAAATTCACATGCCACATTCAAGCCCAACAAATGCACATGCAGATAATTTCAGACAGAAGGAATACAACCATGCTTGTCTGCACCTTGCTTCCAACCATCTATTTTCATCTATACAACCTCTCCCTGGTTATGTTGAATATCAAAATAGGCCTAAATGGCTTAGTACATTCAGCATCTCGCACTTTCCTTCAATATGCACAAACACAGTACTATTCTTGAAATTGTCATTTCGGAGACATTTCAGGAACTGTTTTCTCTCTCGTATTTTTTATATTTTAGCAATTTAACATTATGAATTTTCGAATTATAGACATTTCGTTGTATATGCTTTCACCTTGTTATATGCATTTTGCATTTTTTAGTTACATTCTTCTAGTGTTTTGCATGCTAATTCCTTGCTTTGTATTGCCTGTGAGTTTTTGCTACAGTTTTTTTTTTTGCTCTCGTTCGCTTTCCTTCTCGATCGCACTAGGGTATGGAGTGTAATGTTGTAAGGCCTAGATTCGAAACCGTGTTGGTTTTGTAACGAGGATTAGACTATATCAGATCAGGTGACTACCCTGAATACTAACCAATCATCTTGCAACAATATCACCTCTCTTATCGAAAGTTCCAGATGTTCTCTCGTAAATTGGGATTATAAAAGCCAAAGTGTGGTCAAACACACCAGAGGAGCATATAGCTTACACAGACAACAAGTCCGTGCGAAAACTGCTTCTTGGTTGCAACATTAGACCCTGGGTTATAGGATTTATCGACTATGATAAACGGAGTATTTTCCCGCCTCTTACTCGAAGCCATTCTTATCGCTTATTAATTTGACTATGTACTCCAGTTATACTGGCAGACCGCAATATAACCCTGGCAAGCATCCGTATTATTATGTAAATATTGTGTTGCGCACATGTATGAATAAATGCGTGTTAAATACTCTTCGGAGTTGGTTTTAATATGGGACAGCACGCAGCCTTAACTTCATACCAACTAATCAAGCCCTATTCTATCCATTCCAACAATGGTGACCCACGAAGTTCATACAACCACACGCGCGCGCGTAAATAGTTGCACCATCACGGAATCCAACTTCCGAATCCTCTTTGAAAAAGTTCTAATGTACACTGCTGTACCCACTTCTTCACAGCCACTTTTACCCCACCTATGAAATTAAAGCCTTGTACTCAAAGACGGACATCCAATGAACCAGACAAGCAGAAGTCAAAGAGTACCAAATTCGGGTTGGATAGTGGGTGAAGAACCATTGACAAGCACAATTTGCTGATTACCTGATTTTTTTTTTTTTTTAGTCAAAGATTTGCTGGGTCGCGTAGTGTCTCAATGCACCGCTCGTCATTCACGGCACAGTCACTATCCAGAAAATCAATAAGAATGACGCCCTTGACATCTTAAAGAAACATTGTCTATGACTTTCTGTGCCTAATGTTATACCTTGAACATATTGGGCTTGGGATGAAGAATAAGACACCATTCCATGGACTGGACCTTCGTTTCCACATCATAAAAATACGTCCGTGTTTGATTTCCTATCACTAGATCTAAAAATAAAACTTGTCTTCATTGGTTTGAAAAGCTTCCAGCAGGCCAGAATGTGTGTGTGTGTGTGTGTCTGTGTGTGTGTGTGTGTGTGTGTGTGTGTGTGTGTGTGTGTGTGTGTGTGTGTGTGTGTGTGTGTGTGTGTGCGCATGCGTGCGTGCGTGTGTTGGGTGTGTGAAGGCGCCTTTGGTTAAGGCTTCGACGGTATGTTGTGTTCTTCAGTAAAACATTTCATTTTACATTGCTTTTGTCAACTCAGCTATAAACGTGTAACCCTGCGACGGACTGGCATTCTGTTCTGGGGGAATGTTGGCCTACCTCCTACCCTGTGGTGTAGCATCATTCGAAGGCTGCAACAATGCAAGAAAGAGCATTGTGACCGTGTAACAAAATCCGATAGCCTGGTCAATACAGCGATACAATGATACACACACGCACACATATGACTCTGAATAAGTCATTACATATATCTCGCAGTTCCGTTTCATCAAACTATTGGTGTTTCCTCTGCATGGGTTCCATTTTGGGAGTAGTAGTCTAACTCGCGTCAGGCAGAACGACAACATTGGTACACTCATCTGATGAGAATTTAATATAGATAAATAACTTATAAATAAATACATAAACATTAAGAAAATTATGAAGACAATGCTGACTTTAGTGCAATTAAAAGCTTATGGACTCGGTTGGGTCATGCATTTGAGTGGTAGGAGGTACCATTCTTAAAGAACTCCGAATATGTTTTTATATACATATCTGTTATTACTTGCGTAGTAATAGACTATTATCTGGTTTGGTATGGCGGGGTTCATTTCGTGGAGGGGAAATAGCTTATGATAAGCTTGGCTTGTGTCCTTTTACCTTCTTCTACTTGATTCAATCATTGGACAGCAGCCATGCTGGGGTCCGCTATGAAGGGTTTTAGTCGAACAAATCGACGCAAGTAATTATTTTTTAAGTCTGATTCTTATTCTATCAATCACTTTTGACGAACCGCAAGATTACGAGGACGTAAACAAACATAAATACATAATCGCATACATACATATTACACACGCTCACCTGCACGCACACACACACACACAAACACACACACACACAAACACACACACACACACACACA
>NC_068996.1:27505458-27510861 GCF_001194135.2 Octopus bimaculoides | reverse complement strand
TATTGAATATTTTATATCACCTATCACTTAACGCATGCGCATAAGTGCTATCGTAAAATATCCACGCTTATTTACGTAGCAGATATATGCAATTTGAGTAAAGGTTGTATCATATGTACGGGATATTTTTTGTTTTTGTTAATGGGAAAAATGGGAAAATAAGAGTGAATATTTATTTTATGAGTGCTGTGTATTAAGTCTATAAAATTGTGCATTAAGTAATCATCGTATTCCAATTTCTTTCACTTTTCAATGAGTAGCAGATGAGCGACAATCTTTCCATACATGCACAACACAGGCTACACTTTCAGGTTTTTTGGATAAAGTTTTCAGAAATAACCCAGTAAGTTTATCGTTAATTTCATGAAATATTCACGGGCCCCGCTATTATGTTATCGATCGCGAAAAGACTAACTATCAATTAACTACAGATGTTACATTATCTGATATTACCAATAATGATAAACATACGTTTGAAACATACCTGCTACATGACAGATAATACTTTAATTAGTATAACTGTTCCCAAGGACCCAATAAGATCAAAATTATCTTCCTAAGGAAACGGACAGAGATAGAAACAGACTGCCAACTATATGAATGTGTGTAAATATGTATGTATTTGTGCTTATATATGTGTATGTAATAAATTTGAATGTGTGCATATATAAACACATGTGCACATATGTACTCACATATATGTCTATTTGAGTGTGTATATGCCTGAGTAAAAGTAATAATTTGTACGATACAAAAATGAAACGCTTCGGTCGCTCAGTGAACGGATAGTAACGCTAAATTACCAGGAACATGAATACTTGCCTCAACTCTCCTTCTACTCTGGTCCTCATTCATCAACTTTCTCCAGTTTCCTTTCCTCTCTTTCTATTATAATCCCTCACCGTTCATCTTCATAGTTCATCTTCATAGTTCATCTTCATAGTTCATCTTCATAGTTCATCTTATGCTAAATCACTACACGTGTAATTTTACTCTCCGTCAATGAATTTTTCACTCCTCTCAGCATTTAGATTAATCGATCTTATACAAAATCTGATTGGATTAATTGTTGCTGAAGCAAAACCTCATCAATTTCTTCATTTCGGAATTTACCTGAAACATGATCAGTAATATTTCTCCTTTGTACTCTGCAGATAGTTTGCTACATTGTTCAAGCTGAATCCTTATAACAAATCCCTATAAAACATGTTAGGTGAATGGATGTCTGAATCTACTTTCTCGGAATATGACAAAAAAATTATTTTAGAACGAAACCTACAGATAATTAATCCAAAGCTGGCACCAGCGAGAAATAAAATAGTGTAACGCGGTCATGAAGACAGGCTTCTTGTAAGTATGGATATGTAACGATAAATGTTAGAGTCGGAGGTTACCAATTGTAACGGTTGTATGTTGAACGAAGAACAGTGATCGAAGTTGTAAAGAAATATTTATTTATCGTTACTTTAATAAATGCCATACCATGACGGGTAGGTTAGTGTAATAGTATAACACAGTTCGTAAAGCATGCAAGGTAAAGAAAGTTAATTTCGGCCTGTATATGTGTGTACACGTTCTTGTAGCAGTATATAGACAGAGATATGGTAATGTTACAGAGAAAAGAAATTGAGCTAGTGAAAGTTATAGAGTGTGGGACGTTGTCTCACAGTTGCTGGCAGTAAACTTCATTTCTCCCTCTGGCCAAGGTTCTAGCTGGTCAGCCAGACTTCGTTCTTATTGAGTCGTCATCGACTGGTGACTGAACTGGTTGAGTCGTCACCGACTGGTGACTAAAACTAAATTTTTCTTGGGGTTTTCTTGCTTTTATAACTATCTAGAAGGATAGATATATTATTGAGAACAATAGTTTTAGTTTGTGGTCTTGTTATATCTATTCTAGCTTTTGGTGATGTAGAAGAGGTTAGAAAGGGTCAAGTGGTGAAGACATTGTTTCGGCCTAGCTAAAGGCATCTGGAAAATATTAAACTGCTGTCAGAGAAAAGCTATTCTTCCACCGTGGGAAAAGTTTTGTTGCAGTGTTGATTTAAATTTGGCTATAGTGGATCGAATCCACTTCATGCATGCAAGATCCACTACAGATACATCATTTATTGCTACATTAATACAGGTGTTCATGCAATTCAAGAACAGTAAATTTTATGTGAAACGATGTATATCACACAAGTGTAGGAGATCTTCATCATAAATTCATATTTAGGCTGAATTTTACACATCAGTGCATAATCTTGATGCTGTGTTGTCGCGGTATCTTTCTTCATCTATCGCGCCGAATTGCATGAACGCTTTCTGTATTAACGTAGCAACAAATGATGTACATGTATACTGACAACAAACTTTTCTTCATAACAACGCTACAATAAAGTCGTGAATACTCCATGAATAAGTCTATAGTATTAAGTATTCCGGAGAAACTGAATGTTTACAAGGTGAAAGAACAGTGTTTCATTGTCTTCTGGCCTACTAACAACCAGAAAATAAACTAAATGGCATGTTTGCTATTTATATGAACTGACCTGAAATGTGAACATAGCGAGACGTAATGTTTAATAGAGAATAGATACAAAATGGAAATTAAGTGGACACTCAAAAAAACTGTTACTCCAAATACAAGCTAATTTAACTGTTTCGAAAGAATGAACTAGCCTTCGTAGCGTTCTAGGGTGTCGGTGTAAGTAAAGTAAATTAAAGAAAATTAGCAGAGGACGATAAGGTTTACAAACAAATATTTAATGTGACTGAAACTATACTATTTGGGAAGATACAGATTAAAATTTATTTAGCCGGATAATGAAAATCAGAACCAAGATTGAAAATGTCAAAGAAGACTCTCGCTTTCATTGGAAGGAAATACTTCAGGCGTTTGTAAATTAAAAATGATATTAGTTTATCGGTCACAGAATCGTTAGCCTCTCAGAAGTTCAGAAGTTACATCCATTACATACGACTTGGCATTTACCCTTTGCCGAATGAGCTATGTTTTAGCAATTGCTTCTCTCTTTGCACTACGTTTGGTTGCAATATTTTTGCATTGTAGATTTTAATGGCACCAGACATGTTTTCCATACAGTTGTATCTTAATGTTGTTTTGCTTTTACAGCTTTAAAAAAAAAACGTATCGGTTTCCGTTATTTAACTTTTGACCGGTCATTATTTTAGACAATGCCATAGGTCACGCAATTGTACCAAATAACTTATGTGACAATATTAAAATAATATTTTTGCCATTTAATACAATGTCACTGATACCACCTAAGAACTTAAAGGATTGCTTCTTAGAAAATTTACAGCATTAAGAAAAGCTTTTCTCACGCAACTGAGATAACTGTCGTAAATCTTTATCAATGACGTTAAATGAATTTTGGAAAAGTTAAAAATATAAAAAACAAATTTCATAGAAGGGAAAAAGTTAACAGCAAATAATGTTTCGAGACTGAAATTATTCGACAAATTACAAAACTCTAATTACAATTTTGATTCGAAAATAATCGACATTGAGCTTGTTAGGGAATTACTGCTTTCTCAGGACGACGAAGCCACAAAACAAAGATATTTTTTTTTAGATGGAGCAATAATGTACTTTAATGAACCCGATGCATATTGCAACTTTTGGCGATGTTATTCACACCAGGCACCAACCTGGTATTTTGTATTGGACCAGGAATACATCAACCTGGTATTTTGTAATACATCAAACAAGCATCCCTCTTTTGAATTATTCTACCAAAAAATAAAATGTCTGCTATAAACGTTCGTGCGAATGTGAATTTCAATAACCTTTTCAAAATAAAAGCTGAGTATATTTCCTTTACAACATTGGCAATATTAATAAATTTTACATACTTCCTGTTTAGTGCGGGGTTTTCATATAAACAGAGCTCTGTTTACAATAATTAACTTCAATGAATTAAACCTTCCTCTATACACATATGTAAGTATGTATGTTTGTATGTATGTATGTATTTATGTATGTAAATATATGTATGCATATATGTATATATGTATGTATGTATTTATGTGTGTTTGAGTGTTTAAGTATGTATGTATGTATCTGTTTGTGTATGTATGTATGTATGTATCTGTTTATGTATATATGTATGTATGTATTATGTCAATATGTGTGCATGTGTGTATACAAATATGTGTGCATGTATGTATGCAAATATGTTTGCATGTATGTATGTATTATGTATGTATGTTAAGTTATGTGAGCCGACTGAACGACACCCAAACTATGGTGTGTTTCGTTCGGTCGATTTGGAAAGTAATGCAATGACTCCACGAGTTTTTTTTCTTTTCTTTACAAGTAGAGAAGGATCATCACCAAGTTGACGATGTTCTGCGAAAGTAAGACCAAGTGTAGTGATCAGTGCGGAAGCTGAGGGTGAGGAGAGAAGGAGAAACGGACTGAAATGAAATATCCAATTGGAGATTTCCTAACATTAAGAGAGATCTTCTTTGAAATTGTCAAGGGCATTGATGTGTGGTTAAGAAGATCAATTTGCAACCATGTGGTTTCAGATTCAGTCACGCTGCACAATACTTTGAGCAAGTGTCTTCTATTATAACTCAAGATCAACTAATGGGTTGTATGTAAATTTGTATGGAGACTGTCTGAAGCCCGTCGTGTGTGTGTTTGTGAGTGTGTGTTTGTGAGTGTGTGTGTGTGCATATATATCCCCATTTCGTTTTCTCTCTCTTCCTTTCTCTAATTCTTTTTCTCCCCTTCTCCCCCTTTCGTTTTTTCTCTCTCATCCTTTCTTTAATTCTTTTTTCTCCCCTTCACCGTTTTCTATCTGTCTGTCTGTCTGTCTGTCTATCTGTCTGTCTGTCTTTCCCTCTTTCTCCTTTGCTCTCTCTCTCCCTCGCTGCTCACACGTGACCATCGTCCATCTTTCCTTTCCTCACGTGATCACCTTTCTTTTCTTTCAGTATGTCTACAAACCAGACGCATTCTTATCTTTCTGCTCTTCTATCTTTTCTCTTGTCAAAGACAATATTCCTCCAGCGTTCGCTACCTTACCGTGTCTGGTCTAACGGCCCTCCATGTTTGTTTTCGTTTGGTTTATTGTATGTCTCCGCTGTCAGGTTTTTGTTACCAACTTTGACCCTCCGCAAATCCCAAATTTTATTTTGGTTCGCGGGAGCAACTGCTTTTAAAGCCTCATATTGTCGTTAATTGCTCGAAATGAGGAGTAGATGGATAGCCGATAACTGATGTTACTTGTCTTGTTTTCCATTTGTTTCTCTCATTGTTCGCATACCCAAGTTTGTCTTCGTATTTCATGTTGCTTACGTTTTGTGACGTCCTGTACCCATATATGCATATATATAGATACATACATACATGCATACATACATGCACACACACACACACACACACAC
>NC_068996.1:27502887-27503904 GCF_001194135.2 Octopus bimaculoides | reverse complement strand
ATAGGTTTCAGTACCTTTTTTTTAATCATTCCTAGAGATCCTACAATCACTGGTACGGTAATCGCCTTGAGGTGCCACATTTTTTCAATTTCTATTAGCAAGTCTTTATATTTACTGATCTTGTCAAATTCTTTCGCCGCTATATTATGATCGCAGGAAATACTCATGTCAATTAATAAACACATCTTCTTTGTCTGATTTTTTATAATAATATCCGGTTTATTAGCTTTTATAGCCTTGTCGGTATGTACGGAAAGTCCCACAGAATCGATACATTTTCTCCCTCGGTCACAGCTTCAGGATGGTGTTTATACCATTTGTCAGTGGTTTTGATTTTATAATGCCGACATATTGTCCAGCGTAAATACTGACCAACTCTGTCATGTCTTGCTTTATATTCTACAGGTGCTAAAACTCTACACACTAAGATTAGGTGGTCTATAGTTTCAATCGTATCGTTACAGAATCGGCATTTTGGGTCAGCTCCATTTTTTTATCACATTGGCTTGGTAGTTCCGGGTTAATAAGCTTTGGTCTTGAGCAGCCAATATGAAACCTTCACTCTCTGCTTTTAGCCCTGAGCTTCCTAACCATTGATGCGTGTGCTTCTGCTCGACATCAGCTTGTTTGCTACGAGCCACATACTTACCATGCAGAGGTTTCTGTTCCCATCTGCTAGCTAATTTTTCATGTGCTTTTGTCTTTGCAATTAATTTTATTTTCTTTGCAGCAGTAGTTGGCGCATTTCCTTCAACCTGATCAAGCTGGTGGGTATCTAAGAGATCAGTAGCGAATATTTTGCTCTCTTTCAGAATAGAGTGAAGTTTTTTTGGTCGTTCATGTTTTTCAACAAGTCTCAGCATCCAATCGTTGGTTATTTCAAGGTATTTGGCCAGTCCGATTGTGGTGGTTTTGTACGTAAGTTCAAGCTGGATCAAGCCTCGACCTCCCTGAGCTCTGGGAAGGTAAAGACGATCCACGTCTGCCTTTGGATGGTGCATCTTATTACAAGTCAGT
>NC_068996.1:27499138-27500171 GCF_001194135.2 Octopus bimaculoides | reverse complement strand
AGTACCATTTTTTTTTTATCATTCCTAGAGATCCTACAATCACTGGTACGGTAGTCGCCTTGAGGTGCCACATTTTTTCAATTTCTATTAGCAAGTCTTTATATTTACTGATCTTGTCAAATTCTTTCGCCGCTATATTATGATCGCAGGAAATACTCATGTCAATTAATAAACACACCTTTTTTGTCTGATCTTTTATAATAATATCCGGTTTATTAGCTTTTATAGCCTTGTCGGTATGTACGGGGGAGTCCCAAAGAATCGACACATTATTATTATTAGTAGTAGTAGTAGTATATATATATATATATACACCTACAGAAGCTACCGGAGGTTACCGCATGCATCGCGATAGCTTTAGTCACCGTCAGGAGAAGAGCTTGCAACATCTTTAAGTCGCTCCTGCAGTTTCTGTATGCGGCAACGCATCTCTGAAAAATTACTTTATGTACATATTTTCTTTTATTTTGTTTTATTCGTTTCACTTATTGGAATGCAGCCATGTTGGGACACCACTTTGTAGGGTTTAGTAGAAACCCTAGTTGATCCCAGTACTTATTTTTATGTCTGATAATTATTCTATCGGTCTTGCTTGCCGAACCGCTAACTTACAGTAATGCAAACAAACCAGTACCAATTTTCAAGCAATATTGGAGGGACAAGTATAACACAAACACACACATGCTCACGCACACACACATACATACACACACACGCTCACGCACACACACATACACACATACAGACGCACACAAACATACTCACTCTCCCTTACGTTCTCTCTGCCTCTTCATGTGTGTGTGTGTGTGTGTGTGTGTGTGTGTGTGTGTGTGTGTGTGTGTGTGTGTGTGTGTGTGTGTGTGTATGAGTAATAACAACAAAAGGTGTATGAATACCTGAAACTAATCAAGATCTTCAACTTAACGTGGAGGTTTTGTTAGAACACAGAATACTTCGTTATTTACTTTGGGAGGACTTCTCATATGGAGACGTGGTTAAAAGTACTCTTATATATATATATATATATATATAT
>NC_068996.1:27494257-27498782 GCF_001194135.2 Octopus bimaculoides | reverse complement strand
ACAAAATAACTATGGTGTAACTCCTGTTTACGAGGTAGAAACTCCCTGTTAATTTGCGGTATTTTGAATAAATATAAACTTTAATAAATGGAGTAATACGCATATGTTAAATGAATTCTTTTTTATTTCCGACATATGTTTCGAAGATTACAAATGATTCCTTCCAAAGGAATGAGTGATGTTGATAAAGATGTAAGCACGTAAATAAATGAGCACAACGTATTGAACATAGTTCAATACCTTGTGCTCCCATAACTTTATACCTTTGATTTCATTGCTCCTTCTTACTTCCATCTCCCTAGTTGCCCTTACTTTCTTCAGCAAAGATAGGAATAATTTATCCTGCTTAGGCTATATTATTGGCATTATTCTGCGTCTGAGAATTTTAAATGTCTTCTTTAACTTTCTAAGACATATCAAAGCTTCTGAAAGCAATCTTAGTTTGTTTGTTTACGTTTATCGTAAGATGTATTCAAAACATATAAATATTTTCTTCTCCTTACTTTATTACGTATAAAATACTGCTCTACACAAAATAGATCCCTTCACTTTATTTTATTCATTGGTAAATCCTTGTATCAACACCTATAGAACGTGGATATCGAAGTAAACTTTGGTAATAATATTAACTTAGTATAAACAAGTAATTTTTGCTCCATTGTCACATTCGGTTGAAATGTCTTACGGTTAAGTTGGCTCTTATGAATTTCCCTGAAGAGAAGATTACATCTTTATCAACATCACTCATTCCTTTAGAAGAAACCATTTGTAATCTTCGAAACATATGTCGGAAATAAAAGAATTCATTTAACATATGCGTATTACTCCTTTATTATATATATATATTAGAAAAATAATAATCAAGTACTCAGATGTCTGGATGGAGTACATTTACAGATTTTTTTTCGTATGTCACATGTTTTATGAATTAGCGCTTTCACCTAGTCTTGTAAGGTTATCAAATTTTGATAACCGTACAAGACTAGGTGAAAGCGCTAATTTATAAAACATGTGACATACGAATGAAAATCTGTAAATGTACGACCATCCAGACATCTGAGTACCTGATTATTATTTTTTTCCAATATATAATTCCTGTACATCATCTCCAAACCTTCCAATATATATATATATATATATATATATATATATATATATATATATATATCGGTCAGTAGTTCATATATCTGAAAAAGAAGCACACTCTAAAACAGAGCAGTTATATTTAGAAGGTTGTTTGTAATGGCCAGCCAGTGAGTCACTCAAATGGCTGTAAGCACATAATCTCTCTACAGCTGGAGGGGAGGAAGATATTATAGTCAGTTAGTTTTGAAAACAAAAGAGAGATTGGATGCCCAAAATAAAATATGTATTCACATATTTTGAGTGGAGATTGGGCGGGCTGCTATTTCTAGCATGTCAAATGATTACGTAAATGCTCTTTCGTTTGCTCGGAGATATCAGGAGTTGAACACGCTTAGCAAGTAACTTCATTTGTGATCGTATTTTGAAATCTGGACAATGACACCGTGAACGAACCGTGTAAGTCATTTAACTCATATTTATATAAAGTTATTTTGTTTTATTAACTGTACGTTTGCATAGCAGAAGCCTGATAGCATCATAAGAGCTTCGGAAGTCTGCTTTCTCGTATATGTTCCGGCTCTTTACTTGAATATTGTGATGAGGGCATGTCTAATTCTGTTATCTGGGTAATAGCCTACGACTAGATGATCGTAAATTGTGTGCAGGCATTATATACGGAGGTTGTGTCGTACCAGAAGTTCATGAAACAATTATACATTTGCTTATTACACAACATTCAGTATCTGCGCGTGACAAAGATATATTATACTTTGATTTGGGCCATGATCCCTGTTCAGCTTGAACTTTACGAATTGGGTAAATGCATGTTCAATTCTCTTAGTATGTTATTAGCCTTATAATGTACATAATTGCCTTCTACATTAATGTACTTCATGTTTTATCAATGTCATTATGTATGACACATGCATATTCGGGATTGTGACATGAAAATGAATGAAACTTCATGAAATAAGAGAGGACGTTATGGCAGTACGGTTATTTTAGTTCCCCAGATACTAGCGGACACCAATACATCACAAAAAGCCGATCCATTGTTCAAAACATTGAGAAGCTTGTTGAATAAAGTATTGAATAAAAAAAAATCTTCCAACGCTATGTAATAAAGTTAAGAAAAAAAAATGAGATTTGATTTTTATTTCACAAGCGAATTAATAAACCAAAAAATTGTTTAGAATGAGCTTCTTCTGAAAAATGTACTCGGAGGAAGATCTTGTGTCTCCGCTGCGTTACTGAAGCTCACTCCTTGTTGTTAATAATTGTACCCGGCAATTCACGCCAAATCACTTTCTATGTTGAGAAAGATGCGTTTACTAATCTTGTCTAAGTTGACTGTACAGGTCATGAATTCATGGTGTGCGTAGCTAACTACTAAAATCTGTGGGAATATTCAATCCATCCCTAAGTGTGACTTGGATGACCCTCTGCAATGTGTTCAAATTCACATTGGTTCATTTGAGAAATGTAGACAATACCTATCAGACAACTGTAACTGAGTAGGTTTGTAATGCCTTTGCACCCTATCTCCTGCTACAAAGAACGTAAAGAGCTGGAACAAATATCGCAAGGTATTTTGACGGACGCATCGATGATGATGATTAAACAACAACAACAATAATAATAATCCTTTCTACTATAAGCGTAAAGCTAAGATTTTGGAGGAGAGACAAGTGTTTGACTAGTGCATTGATCCCAGTGCTTAACTGGCAATTATTTGATCGACTCCGAAAGCATGAAAGGCAAAGTCGGCCTCAACAGAATTTGAATTCTAAACGTAAAGACAGATGAATATGCCGTTTAGCATTTGTCCAGCACGCTAACGGTTCTGCCAACTATGTTAGTTACAAAAGGTTGGAAGAAAATTCTATGAATGTCAGACTGGTGTGTGTTTATATTCATTATATTATAAATTGATTTATAAAATTTATGAAAAAAGAAAAAGAATACAATTATTTTAAATAAATAAAAAATGTATAATAATATATGCGCTAATTAACATATACATACTGACAGGCACGCACAAACATAAGCATATATGCACAAGCACACTCACGCACATAATTTAAATGTCCAATTGCGTTGATCAGGGCACGCCACATCCCTGATTAAGTAACTCCTCTATTTACCCCCTGGTGATTATAGAAACTTCCCTGAAGTTATAGGCAACTGAAGGCCTACGTCTTGTGTATCACGGACCCAATACACTTCGTAAGTTCTATCTACTATTTGTACGAATATGATATCCTTTTTATTCTGTTTGAAATGCGATCCCATTTCATACTGATTCGTTCTTCTTGAAATTGCTTGTTTGTTTCGTTATGGCAGAAGGTGAACACCTCTTCGCACTCTTTCTAAAAATTGGTTTCTCGATTATTTTCTTTTGAGTTTTTCTTTTTCACTTTTTTGGAAAAGGACTACCAGTCTCTTTCGGCCGCAATCTGGTTTCCATCCTCATTAGTAGATGTGGTAATGTATCATAACCATATGTGTGTGACTTGGTGATCTCATATCAAGATAAACAGCGCATGACCTCGCAGGTAGAATTTTCTTCAGGTCGAGTAGCCCATCCCGCTCAAAAGATCCCTGAATAAGGTTTGTTTAAGGATGTTGAGCAAAACATCCATGTTTCCAAGGGTGAATTATTGAAACCCCAAAGAATTCCTCTCAACACATGGCTATGATGCTCCCCCACTACTTCTGCTCGTGATCAGAGATGCACATATCGTCAGCCACCAAGGGACATGCTCAACTGGTTAAGGTCAAGCAACTGAGAAGCAAATCTGTGGTATTGAGTAGAATATTTGCTGTAGCCCATCATCTTTTATACCAAGACAAAACAATGTACATGATTACACTTCCAATCAGTTAAGATCAGAAGCCATGAGAGCCACTGCCTGGCACTGCATCAGGGCATTTATTATTATTATTATTATTATTATTATTATTATTATTATTATTATTATTATTATTATTATTATTATTATCATCATCATCATCACCATCATCATCATTATTATTATTACTATTATTATTATTATTATTATTATTATTATTATTATTATTATTATTATTATTATCATTATTCCTACCATTTTTTTCCTTTTCCTTTTTAGCTACTTTGATTTGTTTCTCTGGGAGAATCTAGAAAAAGAAATCATTTTTGTCTTATAGTAAAATAAAAATATTTTAAAATAATCTTGTCTAAATCCAGTAAGGAGTAGACATTCCCAAATGTTCAATAATAGTCACGGCTTGAGATATTATCCAAAATATAAATTGATTTCTGCAATGAAATTTGAAAAACATTGAGAATTCTCAGAGCAAAACTTTTAAGTATCAGCGATTAACAACAACAATGACGTCAAAGACAGAAATACTGATGATGATGATGATGATGATGATGATGATGATGATGATGATG
>NC_068996.1:27493630-27494247 GCF_001194135.2 Octopus bimaculoides | reverse complement strand
ATGATAATAATAATAATAATAAGAGTAATAATAATAATAATAATAATAATAATAATAATAATAATAATAATAATAATAATAATAATAATAATAAAAGATTGAGAAATACCAGCCACTGCGGGACGAGATAGGAAAGTTATGGGGTATGAGGAAAGTAATGGTGATACCGGTGGTAATTGGAGCATTAGGAGCAGTTTCCAAGAGCTTTGAAAAACATATTAAGAATATTGGCGATGTTGTCAGGCTTGAGGTGATCCAGAAGACAGCATTGTTGAGTACAGCTCGCACTCTAAGAAGAGTATTGTCTCTTTGAGACACAGGAGAAGGCATTAATTGAAACCTTTGGTGATTTGTTATTGCCTGCTTTCAAGTAAAGAATAAGCGGTAATTAAGAACTATCCAAGAGTCCAGTTCTATATTTAAGAGATGAGGAATTATGTACATTATTTACATTTGAAGGATATTTGTCTTCATCTTGTTTGTTGTTAACACAACGTTTCGGGCAGATATACCCTCCAGGCTTCATCAGGTGTATTGGAGAAATTTCGAACCTGGGTTCTCATTCCTAAGGTATTTTTCTATGTTGTTATTATTATTATTATATATCATTATTATCA
>NC_068996.1:27493158-27493620 GCF_001194135.2 Octopus bimaculoides | reverse complement strand
CCCAAGACACCTGACGAAGGCTGGAGGGTATATCAGCCGAAACGTTGTGTTAACAACAAACAAGATGAGGACAAATATCTGTCAAATGTAAATAATAGCCAAGAGTCTTTCAGCAGCAGCAGCAACAGCAACAACAACAATAAAAACAACGACGACGACGACAGTGGCGGAAGCGGCGGCGGCGGCGACGACGACGACGACGACAACAATAATAATAATGATTTCTTTATTAACCACAAGGGTTTACATTAAGAAAAACATGGACAGCACAGGACAAACCAAAGAATGTGTGTGAGTGTATGTGTGTGTGTGTTGGTGTGAGGGTTTTGCGTGTAAACATGACTAACAAAATTTAGAAAGAAGGAAGAATATAGAAAGAAATCAACAATGTGTAATTCTCAATAGGGAGGAGACGTTCGGGGGCTGCTCATAGAAAAACCCCGTAAAAAACCATGGGTACTC
>NC_068996.1:27490103-27492350 GCF_001194135.2 Octopus bimaculoides | reverse complement strand
ATCTCGAACAAGCAAAGCTCCCTGGTAGCACTGCCAAGCCAGAGATTTTGGGGAATTATCCATCGGTCCCAGGTCGAAAGTTCACCGGAAAAGAGCGGCTAGTTGATCTTCTTCGACGCCCAAGGTCTCCCCAAGAACGTCGTCGCACTTTTCCTCCACTAATCCTCTATAAAAGGCTAAAGTGAACGTTCTACCCATTGCACTGTCCGATTGGCTGAGGGCTGTGAGCGCTTGAAGACATTCCACTTTCCAAATGCTCGCCCTCGGTCTCTGTTTTACTTACACAATGAGATTAAAAGACAAAGTTGATCTCAGTGACATTGCACTCAGAACATAAAGAGCCAGAACAAGTACGACAACGCATTTTCACTAGACATAATAATCATCAAAGATGATGTCCCAGGTTTTACTGTTTTGTGGTCTTCCTCTGGAGAATTTTATGTATGACTATATCATCTATGGAGAAAATTCGCTGCTGTTTTTACTTCGTTGATCGAGCATATAGAAGCTATTTCATCCGTACCGATGGCATGACCGTACTAATTTATTCTCTAAATAATTCAATTACTCTATACCAGCTAGTATAGTACAATTTTGTACATTTACTCACCCAAATTCACTGTTTTTAACTGAAATCTTTTAATGTTCCTTGAATGCCTTGACATTTTCATAGTAATGAGTATAAATACTGCCATATATAGACTCATCTTTATCTATAGACATTAAATGCATTTCCTAAATGGAAATTTTTTTTTATAGTCACCTGATATGATTTACTAACCTGAAAAAAAAAATCACAAAGTGCTTTTACTCTTTTTTTTTTTTTAACAACAACCCTTCCCACCATAACCTGAACATTTGATATCTTCTTGATAATTCATTTTAGATTTATAGATATAGCAATGTGCTCAACCGAAATACCTTGATATAAATAAAACTCAGTGTTACTGATGTTTAGAAAAATAAAATAAATGATGTTATATAAAAGAGAAATTGTAGACAATGGTTCATTGTGCCAATTTTAACACATTTTTCTCTTTTCTTTGTTGATCACCTTCTGAAAGATTGCATTTACTTTTAATCTTTCCAGTATTGATTGATAAATATCTGTGGAGTTCTAGGTGAATGCAGTTTGATTAACACTTAAACAAACTTTAGTCTTGTGACTTACATTACACATCCTTCCGTAATACGTTCTTAGTAATTCTTCCAATACCATGTCCACAAATATGATGAAATCTGTCTTGTTGATAAGATCTTAATAAGACCGAAATATGTCTAAACTTCTCTCCCGTACTTGCTGAAATGATTAAAACGGTTACTAGTCATTAACTAATATCACTTTTGCTATTTTTTTTCTTGTCACATATCGAATTTAGTCATGTATATGTGGCACTATTTTATTTTATTTTTTTAGTGGAGAACGACTTATACAAAAGGTAAAGTTAGAACTGTGTAGAGAGAAAAATTGTATCAAAATTCAACACAAAATTAGGGGGTGGCGACTTATACACAAGTAAATACGGTAATTATTTCTCGCTTACCCTTTTTAAAGCTCACTGCATTAAACATGCCAACACTAGCACAATTATTCGTTTAACTCGCTGTCTTCAGTTCTGAATAAGGGGCATTCGTACCCAATTCTACTCCGTGATCCTCGTACCAAACTCTCACCTTCACCTTCTCCTGTAAGGTAGGAGCGAAGGTAAATTGATCTCAGCCAGTGTCGGTGGTGAACATTCAGTTATTTGATCAACTACCAGCTTATCAAATTTGCGTGTAGCTAGCCGAGTATTCCACAAGCGCATGTAGGGTAAACATAGTTGTCATATGGAATCAACGTGACACAATCAACAGCATATACGCACTCACACACACGTACGCATACACACAATTTACATTCTGCTGCTGTCTGTCTCACGCTGCGCCGCCAGTACTTCACTGCACCACCTCGCACACTGGTTCCATAGATAATATTTTGCGCATTAGTCAACTATTATTGTCACTGAGCAAACAACACTGTATGACCAAGCTGCACCAGTTTCATTCATCCAATTCACAGACCACGTAATGCGAAGACAATGTAAATATGTGTATAAGTATGTGTGTGTATGTATATCTGTATGTCTGTCGTCTCTCTATGTATTTCTATGTGTGTATACACACACGCACGCATACACACACACACACACACACACACACACACACACACACACACACACACACACACACACACACACACACACA
>NC_068996.1:27477797-27480491 GCF_001194135.2 Octopus bimaculoides | reverse complement strand
CAGATGACGATCAAGGTGTTCTACTCTGGCTGGGCCTTCTCCATCGCTTCAACATGATGCTGGTTGCCCTTCATAAACATCAGCCTCTCAGAGTTACCATCTGACAGGGTGGCTCTCTTGGCCCTCAAAATATCTTTGCCTATAGAGAATAGGCGCTCAACTGCAGCTCTGGATGGAAGGGCGGTGTTATACTTGGTGAACAGGTCGATCAAGCCCTACTCATCCAAAAAGGCGACTTCAGTCAGGACCTCCTTCGAGACGGCCTCCAGCCAGGTCTTCACCAAGCTCTGCGCCTTGAACTTCAGTGACCTGTGGATCCTGCTCTCCCAGAACCGAGTGATATTGCTGAAGAAATCATTTTCCTCATCCTCATTGCTGGTGTTGCTACTGCCCTCCTCATTGGTCTCCATTATGTCTGTCTCTACGATGGTCTCCATGGCGTTCGTCACTCTGCTAATCTAGCTGTTATTATACTGCTCCAGCCAGAACAGGCGAAACTTGGGGTCGAAGGCAGCGGCCAGCTGGCATTCCAGGTCTCCTAGGAGGAGCCCAAACCTTTTCGTGATGCTTGCCGGTATTGCGTCTGCTAGAGGACTGCAGTACAGGAGATGTTTCAACTTGGCCTCCTTCAGCTTCAAGACGGTAGCCGCTACAGATGGCAGAAATCTCCCGAAATAAGCCTGGTCCTCCCCCTGGATTTTATCCAAGGTCATGGCAACATTAGACATCACCTGGCCGTACTCTGTCAGGAAGCCAACATGAGGATCAGTGAAGGACTGCAGCTTCAGTTGTGTCATCACCCTGTGGACAGCTCCTCTATTCTTCTTCAACAAGTTGTTGAGGACAACAGCAGAGTCATAGATAGAGTTCCATCTGGTACTGTTGGGGACAACCAGCCTCCTCTTCAACGCGTCCAGAATGCTGTCTTCCGCCACTGTGCTGTGGCTCTGCAGATTACACAGCTGCTGTGCCTTGGACATGACCTTCCTGTAGGCCGACGCGTTGTCAAATGCCTTGTCGGCATCCACGCTGGCTACCAAGTTGATGGTATGGGCTGCGAACTTCATGTGCACTGGCAGGTGCACGTGAAAGCCCAGAACGCTGGACACGAAAAGGATAGCATCAACAGAGATGTACTCAACTTCGTCCACTTCCCCAGCCTTGGGATCCACGTTCAGGTCCACATCCTCGACGCCCTTCACGTCCGGATCGGCAGCAATGTCCAGCAAGCTGCATAAATACCTTAACAAAGTTTTTGCCGCTGTCCGTCGCGGTCCTAGTCACCTTGTCTTGCAGATGGAACTTGTAAAGGATGTCCACCATGGCCTGGGCGAGAACATCAAAGGTGTGATGTCTTCTGAGTAGAGAGCAGGCCAGAACGGCGTGTTGTCTTATGCGGGTCTTGGGGTCCGGCCGGTGTACTGTCATTCCCAGGTAGGACCTGTTGTGGGCCAACCAGCTGTCCGCGATGGTCGCTACCCAGAGGACATCCTTAAGCAATCTGTAATTTAAAAATGCTTATTGTAAAGAGATATAAGTTGCAAAGTTAAAAACTTAAAATTTTCCACACACACACACACACATGCATACATATCTAATAATAATAATAATAATAATAATAATAATAATAATAATCATCAAGGTGGCTAGCAGCAATTTAAGACCAACAAGGAAATAGTTTACCGTCGCTAAGAGTGACAAGAGTACTGTGAGCACCAACATTGCTAGTAATAGGAGTCGTAGACTCTTTAGCCACGGAAGTACATGGACTCTTTGTATTGACAGGGGATAAAACCCTCCCCACTCTGATCGAGATGCATTAGATTAGTATGCTAATTTCGTATAAAAATTAATACTCATCTATAATGTTCACTCCATCACAGCTGGTAGAGGCCAACTCACCCTGTCAATATTATGGAGAATGGCATTAGAATCAGTGACTGATTTCACAAAATGGCAGTGTGAAAATTACAAAATAATCAAAGAGGCTAGCAGCAATTTAAAACCAACGAGGAAGTAATGCACCATCACTATATATATAAACTGACGCAGAGTACGATTAAGCCCTACTGTAAAAAAAAATTTTAAAAAAAAAAACAATAAAATTAGCTTCTTATCCACATCTCCACGCAAGCTGCAATGGTTTTTGTGAGCAAGTGGTTTGTACAATTTTTCACGGGTAGGAAGGCGGCAGGACATTTAATCGCAGTATCTTATAACCATATTTTCTTTATAGAAATCACACAGATTGTTGTGTAATATTTGTCACTAGGCTGTTCTAAATTCATGGAAATATTGCTTATAATTTAAAGCTTTGTTATTAAACTTTTGAAAATAGTAACACTACCTTGATAGATGACTCTTTGGAGGTGATGAATAACCAAGATGAGAGATGGATTGATGGTTGAAATTTGATAAGCTCAAAACTTAAGGTTCGTTTATTCGTTATTTTATTAAAGACTGCTGTTTTGGCTGTGTAGACTTAATCATGAGTGGAATAGCCACTAAACCTTTTTAAATTTTTTTCTCCTTATTTTATTTTCTCTCCCTGTTTATTTCTGTGTTCCTTTCTGTCGAAGAGCGTAGGCTCGAAACGTAAAAGACTTTCTCACTTCTCGAGAGTTAAACTAATACATCTGTTTGTTGTTTACACACCCGTCTTCGTCTTTTTTATCTGTAAAATTCTCACTATAT